>NC_068438.1:6308523-6566023 GCF_023373465.1 Oncorhynchus keta | reverse complement strand
ATTTACATTGACACCCCACCATCCTTTGTACACTGCTGCTATTTATACCCACTGTATAAAGCCTCATTATTGTTATTCTTATTGTGTTACTTAATAAAAAATATATTTTTTTATTTTAGTCTATTTGGTAAATACTTTCTTAACTCTTCTTGAACTGCACTGTTGGTCAAGGGCTTGTAAGTAAGTATTCGGCGCATGTGACAAATAAAGTTTGATTTGATTTGACATCCATCCATCCTGTCCCCCCGTTTCCTTCTCCCTCTCTCCCCGTCGATTTCTCCCGCCCAATAGCTATATATTTTATTTGCTCTCCCTCCTCCCCTCAATACCTGCCTTCCATTAGCGAGGGCATCAGGGAAGAGAACTCTCACACGGACACCACTTCCTGCCGAGGCGAGGTCCTCTGGCAGAGAATGGATGGAGGGGAGAACGGAAGGGGTGTGGAGAGAAGGGAGAAGAGGGTGTGTCTGTGATGACAGCTCTGCATAACCAGAGCAGAGAATGTACTCACTTATCTGCCTTAATCTGCAAACAGTCATGGATTCTCTACACACACACACACACACACACACACACACACACACTTATGCAGTGCAACACAAACACATGCACTGTAACATATTAATACAGTGACGCAAACACAAATAACTCCTTCCCCTCTTTCACTAATGCAATGACTCCGTGCTCCATTTACCCACAGGAAGTTTACACTAACACTTACTATAACAAATGCAGTGTATAGACGCAAACACAAACAGACCACAGACAACATTTACAAATATATCACACACACACACAAATTGCTCCTAGTAAACAAACATGTACCACTAAAACTCAGCACAGGTCATGTGTTCACAAATTCCAGAGGTCCCCATTGTACTAGTGTCATGATGTTATCTGAACCGTCACACACACACACACACACACACACACACACACACACACACACACACACACAAAGAGGGCGAGAGAGACATAACACACTGCAGTGCACACACACACACGCAGGACACCCACATCACAGGGGCAGTAATCCAGGCGGGATAGTCAGATCTCGGTGGGATTACACACACACACACACACACTGGATTACCAGGGCTCTTTGCATCTTCACATTTCCTGAATCGCAGTATGTATTAATATGATCTGATGCTCTGCTCACGTAACATGGAACATGAAGCCAGAGATACGCTACCCAAATCCCCACTGGATAACACAAACAAACAAACACACACACACACACACACACACACACACACACACACACACACACACACACACACACACACACACACACACACACACACACACACACACACACACACACACACACACACACACACACACACACACACACACACACACACACACACACACACACACAACGTATCTGTAATGCTTTAACGCTCCTTAATAAAACAAGCCTGCAGTACATCAAATCCTGGCAGGGTTCTCTGTGGAGCTCTCTGCAGTGGCTTTTCTCCCAGCAGGCACCTTGTTTACTAGCCGAGTACGGTGTGACCTTTTCCAGGCCAAAGTCCGGCAGCAATTTCATTGGGCTCTACCCTGCCATGCCCTGTCACACAAGGCACCACACTGCGAGGTCATTTCCTTTTCCTCCCTGCCTGGGGCATGAGAGATAGAGTTGGTGTTAGGGCAAGCCACTGTGTTCTTATATAGCGAGAGATGGAAGGAGAGCGAGAAATACGGCAGGGGGGTTGCTTTGTTTCAGATCAGGAGATAAAAATGAAAGAGTCCGAGAGAAATAGATCATTCATGTTTGGTTAAAGATAGAGGTGGCTAGAAGGACGAGGGGGGAGAGAACGACTGTTGCAAAGCAGGAGGAAGAGGGTGAGGGATAGGGGAAAGGGAAGGTGTCACTGATGGTTGACACAGAGAGGAGCAGAGAGGGAGGAAGAGGGATTAGAGCCTACTAGAGAGAGAGAGAGAGAGGGGAGAATGAGGGAGAGGCTGAGCGGGGCAGATCAAAATGGCGTCACAGAGTTGAACCCTTCCACAGCATCAGGGGGGCCTCTTCGATAACACAACTACAATTAACGCGTCGGGAACATGCACGGCGACAGATATTAATCCCACAGCCCCCCCCCCCCTCCACCCCCCCACTCACACACAGACGACACATTCTACAGTGATGAGGCCTTCCCTCTCTCCGACCACACGCACCACGTCTGTGAGTGGAGGAGTGCCGGGGCGAAAGCGCTGGCTTAGCTACGACGCGACGCCCTACAACGACCTGCAGCTGATATTAACCCACTGCATACCGCGCCCGCTAAACATGCTATCAAAGGTCCCCCGGGTGACTGTGCATTTAAAACAAAACACTCAAATTGCCCTTGTCGACACGGTAAAACAGGTTTGAGCTACAACAACAACAACAGCTGCCATGTCAGCAGGTCAGACACCTCCAGGGACAGAGAGTCGTTTTGTAGGTCTCTCTCCCAGCAGAGCTGTGCGTCTTCCTGCCTAACCTTACAGCCTCAGTCCCTGTCAGACACGCTGAGCTAGCATCAGCACACATCTGAACGCACTCTGGAGCAAAGGGGTTGTCATCTGAAACGCGGTGTGAAGAGACACTGTATACAGCCATTGTCCCAGCCAAACGCAATTCCCGGAGTGCACACAAGCCATGCACTACACAGACAGACAGGCACAGACAACGAGCAATATGAGCAATATACACAGGCACGCAGCTTTCACACTCACATAGCCACATAGAAAACAAAATGGGGACGAGAGAGAGAGAGAGAGAGAGAGAGAGAGAGAGAGAGAGAGAGAGAGAGAGAGAGAGAGAGAGAGAGAGAGAGAGAGAGAGAGAGAGAGAGAGAGAGAGAGAGAGAGAGAGAGAAATATCCCAGCATCCCCCTCCTCCTTTGGGGTAGCCGTATCTCCCCATCCAGATGCCAGTCGAAAACACATGACTGTCAGAGCTAATTGCTTGTGTAATTGGTCTGACAACACAGGTGTTGTAGAGGGGACGTACCTCGATAACCTGCACAACACTGAGGCTCTGCTAACATCAGAACCACTGTTAATCGCTTACCTCAGACCTGCTGATCCACATCTAAATGGTAACCCAAACTATTAGCAGCAGAGATGTGAAACTGAACCAGAGTCAGGGCTAATGAGAGCTGTCAGGGGCATTTCCCAGCTGGTTCGATTAGAGAAAGCTGCTGAAAATAGTTATTTTTGCTGTTATTGCTTATAATCATTATGATTAACAGACTGCACTCCTACCAGAGTGACTTGTATCGGTAGACAGTTTTCACAAAGTGTCCACTCATATTCACCACAGCAGGCTATCTAGGTTGGGAGTCTTACCAAGGCAGTAACTCGTCTGGACTTTGAACCCACAAGCATTTGTGGGAACCAAACATGTGTTGGGAAGTCCTGCGGGAGGTTTTAAAGAGTAACACCAATGAGAGAGCTCTGTACCTACAGCTAGGTGACAGATGGCCTTCCCGCACACACACACGTACGGCCTTCCCGCACACACACACGTACACACAGATTCACACATACAAACTCACGGCACGCCATATGGTCAAAGATACCAGAGATCCACACCCGCTCACACACAATCCCCCACATGAACTATCATGCCCTCTACTTAAAATGGGAGCGTTTTCGATCAAGTTTCTTTTTTTTTTCTCTCCTCCACCAAGAAACGTTCATGCACTACTGAATCCTGAGACCAATTAAAACAGAATATGACAGGAACGAGGGATGGAGGGAGGGAGATACGAGAGAGCGAGGAGGGAACGAGGACAGCAGAATAAATAAACACGTGTGACAACACTGCACGGTGACGTCATACACACACAGGGGGGGGGTTTAGGTGTGTGTGCATCATCCTGTGGTATTATCATATCAAATGTTGTTTTTTTTTGTGTTTTTTTTTTGTATGAGACAGCTACGGGCGCCAACATGGTAGCCTGGACAACTGCTATCCTGTGTTACCTCTTGCCGTCAATGGAACAGGAAGCAATAGAGGCACCACTTCCACTCCGATCTCTACTCCATTCCCTCCACTCTACACAGGACTAATGGAGCCTGCTGCAGGAGTAATGAAGCCAGTCCACCACGCTAGGCGTTAAGAAGCTTTCTGATACACAGCAAGGGCAGGCACAATACATGATGTACCAGACACGGGCTACAGGGAGCAGGATATAGGATGGAGAGGGAAAGAGAGCAAGAGGAACTGCACAAAGAAAGCAAACGAAAACACAAAGGAAGGCTAAATGGGGAAGGGAAAAAAAGAATAGGAAGACAGTGAGAGAGGAAGACAAAGTGAGGAGGAGAGAAAGTGAGAGGAGGAGGGTTAACAAAGGCTTCTGGTAAATACTTTGCATTTGTGGTTGGCTAATGGAATCACAGGGCTACTTAGGGCTCATGCGCTGACAAGCCCCGATGTGGAGGAAAGTCTCTCTCTCTCTCTCTCTCTCTCTCTCTCTCTCTCTCTCTCTCTCTCTCTCTCTCTCTCTCTGTGTGTTTAATAACATTGAAGAGGCAGTGGGGCGAGGGACCTCACAGACACAGCGACGAGAGGGACCAACGCCCTAAATCACTCTGCGCTGCCAAAAGATACACGCTGCGCACAGAAAGTGAGGGATGAAACATTTTTGAAAAAACGTATTTATGGAGGAGAGGAGCCAAAGAAGATGGTGAGTCACTCTGCGGTGGGAAAGGCAAACGATACAACTGAAAACACCTGAACCTGCCATAGTGTCAATTAGCGAATATGACTTTTTACTTGTTGCCACAGTAACCAACTCTTGGTGCAAAGGCAGATGGCTGCAGACCCCCCCCCCCACCCTCCCCCACTCATTTTCTTCTGAGAGCTTTTCTCCTCTCTCTTGTCCTTTCCCTCTCTCCCCAACGTGTGATTCATGTAGGAGGAACTAAAAGGCAAACAGATAAACAGCCCATTTCCCTCCTTTAATAACCCCTCGCTAAAATGGCATCCTCTTTTCGGTTCTGTCAAAGAAACCAGACCTGAAGCAACTGAGCTTCAACTTGAAACCCAGAACGAGGGGGCACTATGTGGGTTTCTCCTGCAGCCTAACTCGCTCTCCAGTGTGTGTGTGTTTCTCTCCACTCTGTTTCTCTTGCGGTTTGTTCTCCCCTCCAGTGTGAGCAGACACAGGAGGAAGCTGACAGGCCCTGGGGCCGACAGCAGTCCAGAGGTTGGAGGGTTACGCTTACTCATCCATTTTAAAACGAGCCTCCAGACAGAAGAGACGAGCACGGCCATTAGAGCTCTGCCTCTGCCCTGCTTCCTGCCTCCTCTGCTCTCTGAGACTGCTCTTCTCCGTCTGCCGGGCCGGGGGCTAGGGTTCACTTCGGCCCTGTCCACTGCCCAGCTGACTCAGCCCCCAACAACACACTCAGAGGAATGTGGTTCGCTGGGGTTAAGGGTCATCTCTGGTGTGGGGTTGTGTGGGGGTGTTAAGGGAGGCGTTCACTGTTACGGACATGTCAGGGACTAACACTACAAGTACTAAAACTACTAATACTAGCCTGGGTGCCAGTCTGTTTCTGCTGTCTGCTGCCAATTACAATGGAGTAGGCAAAAGCACAAACAGATCTGAGACCAGGCGATGACAGGTCGCTCCTACCAGGTGGCGTGGCGAGAATCTGTCTCCTCACCACGCGCTCTCACCACTGGTGTCCCCCAGGGCTCTGTTCTAGGCCCTCTCCTATTCTCGCTATACACCAAGTCACTTGGCTCTGTCATAACCTCACATGGTCTCTCCTATCATTGCTATGCAGACGACACACAATTAATCTTCTCCTTTCCTCCTTCTGATGACCAGGTGGTGAATCGCATCTCTGCATGTCTGGCAGACATATCAGTGTGGATGACGGATCACCACTTCAAGCTGAACCTCGGCAAGACGGAGCTGCTCTTCCTCCCGGGAAGGACTGCCCGTTCCATGATCTCGCCATCACGGTTGACAACTCCATTGTGTCCTCCTCCCAGAGCGCTAAGAACCTTGGCGTGATCCTGGACAACACCCTGTCGTTCTCAACTAACATCAAGGCGGTGGCCCGTTCCTGTAGGTTCATGCTCTACAACATCCGCAGAGTACGACCCTGCCTCACACAGGAAGCGGCGCAGGTCCTAATCCAGGCACTTGTCATCTCCCGTCTGGATTACTGCAACTCGCTGTTGGCTGGGCTCCCTGCCTGTGCCATTAAACCCCTACAACTCATCCAGAACGCCGCAGCCCGTCTGGTGTTCAACCTTCCCAAGTTCTCTCACGTCACCCCGCTCCTCCGCTCTCTCCACTGGCTTCCAGTTGAAGCTCGCATCCGCTACAAGACCATGGTGCTTGCCTACGGAGCTGTGAGGGGAACGGCACCTCAGTACCTCCAGGCTCTGATCAGGCCCTACACCCAAACAAGGGCACTGCGTTCATCCACCTCTGGCCTGCTCGCCTCCCTACCACTGAGGAAGTACAGTTCCCGCTCAGCCCAGTCAAAACTGTTCGTTGCTCTGGCCCCCAATGGTGGAACAAACTCCCTCACGACGCCAGGACAGCGGAGTCAATCACCACCTTCCGGAGACACCTGAAACCCCACCTCTTTAAGGAATACCTAGGATAGGATAAAGTAATCCTTCTCACCCCCCTTAAAAGATTTAGATGCACTATTGTAAAGTGGCTGTTCCACTGGATGTCATAAGGTGAATGCACCAATTTGTAAGTCGCTCTGGATAAGAGCGTCTGCTAAATGACTTAAATGTAAATGTAAATGATACAAACGCCCAATGTTGTGTGAACTGTACAATTATCAGGCCCAAATCAATCAAATTTCTCCTATCCCATCCCCCCTCTCATGACTATGGCAGTTGGAGGCCACCAGCACCCATGGAGCCGTTCCACAGTGTCTGTGCAAAACCCACACTCCTCTGCCAAGGGTTGCTATGGAGCAGAAGAGGTAGGGGTGTTAAACCAAGTGAAGCGTAGACACCCCCACCATCACCACCACCCAGCCTCCCTCTTCACTCCTCAGCCAAGCAGGCTCACTCTGGCCTGTCTTCGTGGCCAGTCTCAGAAGACAGAAGGGGAAGGGGGGAGAGGACGGGGAACGGCATGAAAGATATTATTTTACAGCAGCCATGATTGTGTTGATCCGTGTGGTTTTGAACACCTCCTGTTGAATTCCTTTGCTTGGAGGCGGCACGCAAAATGCCACCCCACCCTCCTCCCTCCTTTCCCCTCATCTCCTATCCCCTTCAAACCCCGGTCTGTGCCTCATGACTGGCACCACTGCTCCCCGTTACCTCATTTCCCAGGGTTCTCATCTTGAATCACCAACCAATCAGCAGAGCCTACTATGACATCAAAGGCTTCTGGAATGGAAAATAATGTTGTCGTTGGATGGCCGCCGGGTGGGGGTGGGGGGTCATACACACATTTCAAACATTGTGTAAAGCCTCACGGAGGTCAGAAAGACCAGAGTCTCCAGGAAATCAAGTTTGAAGATTCTTGGGCAGCCAAAATAAAGATCCATTTCTATCCTGTACTCTACTAACCAAACAAACACAGATCCAACTGCATCCTCCGCAGGCCAGTAATGCAACCGCACGCCGATACTCTACAGTTGATGTGATGTCACACACACACACACCTGGGCCTCCACCTATAAACTCTCTAATCCAGGGGCTCAGGTATAGGAGAGGCCCCCCACGCACACAAACACCCCCCGAAACCTCCCTGCCATTGTCTGGTTCTATCTCTCTATCGATGAGCCCTGGCTAAGGTCATCATTGTGATTGTGATGTGGTGGGAATGAAGGATTATGCTGCGGGTGTCTGCTCTGCGCCAGGGGACTTAAGGTTCTCTCTCTCTTTCGCTCTCCCTCTCTCCTCTGTCTCCATGGGGATTTGAGAACAGAGGGAGTGGAGGGGGGTGTTGGGTTGGAGACAGTCAACAACTTCTAGATTTTTCTCAGAGATAAGGAAAATATGTGCAAGCTCTTTGTAAGACTTGCAGGCACACTGACCAAACAACCTTGAGCGAGTTCATTCACAACGCCAGCCGTAGGAGAGGGGGGGGGCAACCAAACGTGATAAAATCTACTCTGAGGGAAAAGGACCGGAAAGAATCAAATAAACGAATTAAGCAAGATAAACTTTCGCTCCAACTGCACTCTGGAGACCAAATGCCATGAATGAGAGGAGACGGAAAGAACGGGAGAAAGGTTTTCAAAGGAACTGGGTGAAAGAGAGAAAGAGAGTGGTGAGAAGCCAATGGGAGTCTTCCCTAGAGACCAAAAAACAGTTACAACACCCATTCTAACACAACCTCACTTCCCTAATCAGTGAAATGTTATATCCTATCTCAACGTTCCTAGAATGTTCCAACTATGTTTTAGTGGCTATGGTCAACGGTGTGGTAACCAGCAGAGTGTGGCGGGCCCATATCCCATGATGGTCCACTCCTCTAGTGTTGAGTTCTCCCACTTGAGAAAAACAGCTGGAAACCTTAGACAGAAGTGAAAGATCTAAACGAAATAAAACACTCAAAGAATTCACAAACATTTTCAGTAAAATAAGTGACCGCAGAGAAAAAATGAACTCATATATCTGGACCAACAGAACAGCTGAGGCAAGATAAACTAAACGCTAAGAAAATATTGTCGTATTGCAATAAATATCCAGCAGGTCGGGAACCGATACATTTCATCCTGTGCCTATTGGCCCATTTCAGCAGTCAATTACTCGGAGTAGCCAATAGCTATCAGCCAGTCTGTCAGTCTCTGTGTGTGCCATGCACCTCATCAAGCCACATGTCTACCCACAGATTCCCATTTAGATTCCCTAAAAAGCAAAGAGGAGCACAGCCTTATCCCCAGGCCAGTCACTAACCCGGGTAGCTATGCCCCCCAGTCCCATTGATTCCACTCCAATAGGCATATTATAATGGGGTTAGCTAAGGCACTGTTTCGCCCAGGAAGGTCAACATTTATTTTTTTATTAAATAATACACTGCTGGCTTTATTCTTCATAACAGACTGTAGTGTTGTCAGAGAACAAGGGCGTCTTACCACGAACAAAGCATCTACCTGATACGCAGACAGATGTCAGTTAAGGCGTGTACCATGTGCAAAGACACCAACAGCCAAAGCATTTAAAGCCAGCCCTGTATGTGTTCAATCAAGCCCTTATCCCCAGGGGCATGCCCAGTCTACCGGAGTATGTACACACACACACACACACACAGCGGTTAAATTGGGATTTGGGGGGGGGGTTAGAATAGCCTAAACAATAAAATACTGATAAAAGCACATATCCCAGCATACCACATGTAACGGAGGGACCTAGATGATACAAGGTCAATCGACTCCAAAATGTATGAAAATACAAATATGCTGACATCGACAATATTATCTCCCCCTCCGAGAATGAGCCCAATAACGTATTGGTCCATATTATCATCAGGCAGGTTTGCCAATTAGCAATATGCATTAGCACCTGATGTAGGCCATCTGATGCAGCATACTGGCTATAAATAGACTGAGGGTTGCCCATCTGCATTTAGCCCATTGGGCTAATCACAAACTCTAAAAAGTCTAAACACAAGGCTAACATATTGATGACTTGAATGTCACAACAACAACAAATACCTTGCCACTGGCACTCAGCCAACCAAGAATCATATACTGTGAATATAATTGTCTCCTGTTACACCTGACCCTTGTTAGATTGGGCTCCAGAGTGGCGCAGCAGGCTAAGGCACTGCATCTCAGTGCTTGAGGCGTCACTATAGGCACCCTGGTTCGAATCCAGGCCGTAGCACAACCGCACAAGTTGTCCGGGTTTGGCCGGTGTAGGCCGTCATTGTAAATACGATTTTGTTCTTAACTGACTTGCCCAGTTAAAAATAAATAAACATAAACCCCGGTCATCCATTGGCTAACGTGCATAAACATGCCGCTGCTAAAACGCTTCATTTTTAGCCTGCTAATGTCTTGGGTTCGAGAAATAAGTGTGGCCTACGAGTAACACCATAAAGCTTCGTGATCCTCTTCACGGTGGCCATCAAAACCTCTTTTCAAATGTGTGTTTTCCCTCAACTGCATTAAGACTGTTGTACAATGACTGGGCATGCGTATCTCTTTCCCTGTGCGACACTGACAACTTGAAGGCGCCCGGCTGAACAATTGAATATGCAAACAATCTACCATGGGGGTTGTCTGATTGCTTACTCGCGTTTTTTGGCTGTGGAAAATTTAAAAGGGGACAGCCATTTGTCATTAGATCATTCAAAAATCCAAATAACCAAAGCAGGTGCCGGGTCTCGGACCCGGCGCGTCCCTGCCCGATAATTAGAGCTGGTGTGAGAGAGGCCCCTGGAAAAGGCCTGTTAACATGGAGTCCTACACCAGACTTACAGACAGAGGTTCCTACACACCACTGACAGACTGGTTCCTACAGCCCAGTGACAGGTTACAGACAGACTGGTTCCTAGACAGGTTCCTAGAGCCCAGTGACAGGTTACAGACAGACAGGTTCCTACAGTCCAGTGACAGGTTACAGACAGACAGGTTCCTAGAGCCCAGTGACAGGTAACAGACAGACAGGTTCCTAGAGCCCAGTGACAGGTTACAGACAGACAGGTTCCTAGAGCCCAGTGACAGGTTACAGACAGACAGGTTCCTACAGCCCAGTGACAGGTTACAGACAGACAGGTTCCTAGAGCCCAGTGACAGGTAACAGACAGACAGGTTCCTAGAGCCCAGTGACAGGTTACAGACAGACAGGTTCCTAGAGCCCAGTGACAGGTTACAGACAGACAGGTTCCTAGAGCCCAGTGACAGGTTACAGACAGACAGGTTCCTACAGCCCAGTGACAGGTTACAGACAGACAGGTTCCTACAGCCCAGTGACAGGTTACAGACAGACAGGTTCCTACAGCCCAGTGACAGGTTACAGACAGACAGGTTCCTACAGCCCAGTGACAGGTTACAGACAGACAGGTTCCTACAGCCCAGTGACAGGTTACAGACAGACAGGTTGCTACAGCCCAGTGACAGGTTACAGACAGACAGGTTCCTACAGCCCAGTGACAGGTTACAGACAGACAGGTTCCTACAGCCCAGTGACAGGTTACAGACAGACAGGTTGCTACAGCCCAGTGACAGGTTACAGACAGACAGGTTCCTACAGCCCAGTGACAGGTTACAGACAGACAGGTTGCTTACAGCCCAGTGACAGGTTACAGACAGACAGGTTCCTACAGCCCAGTGACAGGTTACAGACAGACAGGTTGCTTACAGCCCAGTGACAGGTTACAGACAGACAGGTTGCTACAGCCCAGTGACAGGTTACAGACAGACAGGTTCCTACAGCCCAGTGAGTTGGTAGAGCATGGCGCTTGTACACGCCAGGGTAGTGGGTTCAATCCCGGGACCACCCATACGTAGAATGTATGCACACATGACTGTAAGTCGCTTTGGATAAAAGCGTCTGCTAAATGGCATATATTATTATTATATCAGTGACAGGTAACAGACAGACAGGTTCCTAGAGCCCAGTGACAGGTTACAGACAGACAGGTTCCTACAGCCCAGAGACAGGTTACAGACAGACAGGTTCCTACAGCCCAGAGACAGGTTACAGACAGACAGGTTGCTTACAGCCCAGTGACAGGTTACAGACAGACAGGTTCCTACAGCCCAGTGACAGGTTACAGACAGACAGGTTGCTTACAGCCCAGTGACAGGTTACAGACAGACAGGTTGCTACAGCCCAGTGACAGGTTATAGACAGAGAGGGGGACCACAGAAACAGGAGTTTCCTTCTCCTCTCTTGAAGCAGTTCTGATGGTAATTGAATACAAGCATCAAACAGTTGTAAAACAAAAAAAAAGAGAGAGGTGCTCCCATTTCACATCAGCCATTAATCATGCCGCCTCTGTAGGGTAAATGTATTACTACCTTTTCTCAATGTGTGTGTAGACATACTGTCATTTGCCATGACGGCACTTTTTAAGGTTCCTTCACTCACAGACGTGTGACACAGAGAGAGAGAGAGAGAGAGAGAGAGAGAGGGGCAGGGGTCCATCTCTCCCCCATCCCTGCTTACATTAATCATGCAATTGGACAGAGCATTCATCTGATCCAACGGGCGTGACCACAGGCCGTCACATGCTACTATAGGTGTGACTGCGACAGAACGGGACCTCACACGCGCACAGGCAGGGAGGCACACATACACTACATACAAGGCGGCACGTGAAGGCACAACCCCTCACACAGAAGCATGCTAACATTCTCACACAATTCATATTTGCCAAGAGAAACTCCCCCCACAAACATATAGTACATAACACACTTCAAGACATGCCCACATAAACGCATCGCACTAGCTTTCTCTCTCTCTCACACACACACACACACACACACACACACACGCACACGCACACACACACACACACACACACACACAAAAGGGAGCTGGACCTGACTGCTGTGACAACACACTCATTCATCACCCTGTTTGCCTCTGGAGACAGTGCGTCCCCCTCATAGTGACAGGAGTCAGAGTACTGGGAAGACACAATACAGCATACAGCATCACACATGCACAGAGCTCAGCATACAGCACACACAAGCACAGCCTGTGTGTGCATTTGCTACCACAGAGCTGGTGCAGAGGGGCGTGAGTGTGGTGTGTGTGTGTGTGTGTGTGTGTGTGTGTGTGTGTGTGTGTGTGTGTGTGTGTGTGTGTGTGTGTGTGTGTGTGTGTGTGTGTGTGTGTGTGTGTGTGTGTGTGTGTGTGTGTGTGTGTGTGTGTGTGGAAGGGGGCGGGTAGACATATATTATTCATTTGCATGTGATCGCATGAACTGAGTCTCTGGTGGGGAAGATAAGCGGCTTCTTTATTTCAGCCGTCTGTGTGTGTGCGGGTGTGTGTGTGCGGGTGTGTGTGTGCGGGTGTGTGCGTTCTCTCCCCTATCTGACTGTACGCGGAAGCGACAGACAGAGACAAACCGAGACGGAGAAGTAAAAAGGTGGGGATTGCAAAAAGGGAGAGGGGGAAGCTGAAACAAAGGAAGGAACTAGGAGACAGAGGATGATGGGAAAGGGAAGAGGGGAAGGAAACCAAAACGGGGAGAGAAAGATGAGGGAGTGAGAAGAAAGGGAGATCAAAAGGAGAATCTCCCGACTTTCTCCAAAATACACCTTCGTAACACCAATGAGGTTCTGGGAGCACTCTGAGACACTCCGGAACATATATGACCCATCTGTAACACTGCTGACTTCTCAGTCTAGCCAATAGCACTCACTATACTTTACCCCATCAACTGTCAACTTGACCCTAGAGTCACTCTCATTTCCCCTGATAAGAACTGGACTTAGTGAGCGGCGGCACAGACAAATATAAGACAGTGATAACCAATATTTTAACTGTCTATGTTAGCCAGACGTTAGAGGTCAAAAGTAGTGTGGATGGCTTTGTGATTAAAAAATAATTTTAAAATGAATGCTAGAGTGAAAAGAGGCTTTTAGATTTTATTTTTTTTGGGGGGGGGAAATGAAATAACATTTACATAAGTATTCAGACCGTTTGCCATAAGACTCAAAATTAAGCTCAGGTGCATCCTTTCTCCATTGATCATCCTTTAGATGTTTCTACAACTTGGAGTCCACCTGTGGTATATTCAATTGATTGGACATGATTTGGAAAGGCACACACCTGTCTTGGTCCCACAGTTGACAGTGCATGTCAGAGCAAAAAACAGATCTGAGGAAGGGTACCAAAACAATTCTGCAGCATTGAAGGACCCCAAGAACACAGTGGCCTCCATCATCCTTAAATGAAAGAAGTTTGGAACCACCGAGACTCTGCCTAGAGCTGGCCGCTCGGCCAAACTGAGCAATCGGAGGAGAAAGGCTTTGGTCAGGGAGGTGACCAAGAACCTGATGGTCACTCTGACAGAGCTCTAAAGTTCCTCTGTGGAGATGGGAGAATCTTCCAGAAGGACAACCATCTCTGCAGCACTCCACCATTCAGGGCTTTATGGTAGAGTAGCCAGACAGAAGCCACTCTTCAGTAAAAGGCAAATGACACCCAGCTTGGAGTGTTCCAAAAAGGCACCTAAAAAGGCACCTCTTTCTTGTTGAGAAACAAGATTCTCTGGTCTGATGAAACCAAGATTGAACCCTTTGGCCTGAATACAAAGAGTCACATCTGGAGGAAATCTGGCACCCTCCCTACAGTGAAGCATGGTGGTGGCAGCATCATGCCAGGGGGATGTTTTTCGGCGGCAGGGACTGGGAGACTAGTCAGGATTGAGGCAAAGATGAACGGAGCAAAGTACAGAGAGATCCTTGATGAAAACCTGCTTTAGAGCCGTCAGGACCCCAGACTGGGGTGAATGTTCACCTTTCAACAGGACAACAACCCTAAGCACACAGCCAAGACAAAGCAAGAGTGACTTCAGGACAAGTCTCTGAATGTCCTTGAGTGGCCCAGCCAGAGCCCAGACTTGAACCCGATCAAACATCTCTGGAGAGACCTGAAAATAGCCGTGTAGACAATAACGCTACCCATCCAACCTGACACAGCTTGAGAGGATCTGCAGAGAAGAATGAGAGAAACTCCTCAAATACAGGTGTGCCAAGCTTGTAGCATCACACCCAAGAAGACTCAAGGCTGTAATCGCTGCCAAAGTTGATTCAACAAAGTACTGAGTAAATGGTCTGAATACTCATGTAAATGTGATATCAGTTCTTTAATTTTTAATAAATAAGCAAACATTTCTAAAAACCTGTTTTTGCTTTGTCATTATGGGATAGATTGATGAGGGATTTTTAACATTTGTATAAATTTGAAAATAAGGCTGTAACAAAATTTGGAAAAAATCAAGAGGTCTAAGTACTTTCTGAAAGCCCTGTATGTCCGATGTCCTGGGCATAAAGTGTGTATGGTGTTTAACATGGTGTATGGTGTTTAACATGGTGTTTAGCATGGTGTATGGTGTTTAACATGGTGTTTAACATGGTGTATGATGTTTAACATGGTGTATGGTGTTTAATATGGTGTTTAACATGGTGTATGGTGTTTAGCATGGTGTTTAACATGGTGTATGGTGTTTAACATGGTGTATGGTGTTTAACATGGTGTTTAAAGTGGTGTATGGTGTTTAACATGGTGTATGGTGTTTAACATGGTGTTTAAAGTGGTGTATGGTGTTTAACATGGTGTATGGTGTTTAACATGATGTTTAACATTGTGAATGGTGTTTAACATGGTGTATGGTGTTTAACATGGTGTTTAACGTGGTGTATGGTGTTTAACATGGTGTACGGTGTTTAACATGGTGTTTAACATGATGTTTAACATTGTGAATGGTGTTTAACATGGTGTATGGTGTTTAACATGATGTTTAACGTGGTGTATGGTGTTTAACATGGTGTTTAACATGGTGCATGGTGTTTAACATGGTGTTTAACATGGTGTATGGTGTTTAACATGGTGTTTAACATGGTGTATGGTGTTTAACATGGTATTTAACATGGTGTATGGTGTTTAACATGGTGTATGTTATTTAACTGTGTTTAACATGGTGTTTAACATTGTGAATGGTGTTTAACGTGGTGTATGGTGTTTAACTGTGTGTAAGGTGCTTATAACATGTGGTTTAATATGGTGTTTAACATGGTGTTTATCTGTGTGTATGGTGTTTAACATGGTGTATGGTGTATAACATGGTGTACGGTGTTTAACATTGTGTTTAACATGCTGTATGAGTTTTAACATGGTGTTTAATATGGTTTTTAACTGTGTGTGAGGTGTTTAACATGGTTTTTAACTGTGTGCATGGTTTTTAACTGTGTGTAAGGTGTTTAACATGGTTTTTTAAACTGTGTGTATGGCGTTTAACATGTGGTTTAATATGGTGTACGGTGTTTAACATGGTGTTTAACATGATGTTTAACATTGTGAATGGTGTTTAACATGGTGTATGGTGTTTAACATGGTGTATGGTGTATAACATGGTGTTTTACATGGTGTACGGTGTTTAACATGGTTTTTAACTGTGTGTATGGTGTTTAACATGGTGTTTAACATGGTGTATGGTCTTTAACATGATGTTTAACATGGTGTATGGTCTTTAACATGGTGTTTAACATGGTGTATGGTCTTTAACATGATGTTTAACATGGTGTATGGTGTTTAACATGGTGTTTAACATGGTGTATGTTATTTAACTGTGTTTAACATGGTGTTTAACATTGTGAATGGTGTTTAACGTGGTGTATGGTGTTTAACTGTGTGTAAGGTGTTTATAACATGTGGTTTAATATGGTGTTTAACATGGTGTTTATCTGTGTGTATGGTGTTTAACATGGTGTAAGGTGTATAACATGATGTTTTACATGGTGTACGGTGTTTAACATGATGTTTAACTGTGTGTAAGGTGTTTAACATGGTGTATGGTGTTGAACATGGTGTTTAACATGGTGTATGGTGTATAACATGGTGTTTAACATGCTGTATGGTGTATAACATGGTGTTTAACATGCTGTATGGTGTTTAACATGGTGTTTAATATGGTTTTTAACTGTGTGTGAGGTGTTTAACATGGTTTTTAACTGTGTGTATGATGTTTAACATGGTGTATGGTGTCTAACATGGTGTTTAACTGTGTGCATGGTATTTAGCATGGTGTTTAACATGGTGTCTAACATGGTGTTTAACTGTGTGTATGGGTGATTAACATGGTGTTTAACATGCTGTATGGTGTTTAACGTGGTGTTTAACTGTGTGCATGGTATTTAACATGGTGTTTAACATGGTGTATGGTGTTTAACATGGTGTTTAACATGGTGTATGGTGTTTAACATGGTGTTTAACTGTGTGTATGGGTGTTTAACATGGTGTTTAACTGTGTGTAAGGTGTTTAACATGGTGTTTAACATGGTGTATGGTGTTTAACATGGTGTTTAACTGTGTGTATGGGTGTTTAACATGGTGTTTAACGTGGTGTATGGTGTTTAACATGGTGTTTAACTGTGTGTATGGGTGTTTAACATGGTGTTTAACGTGGTGTATGGTGTTTAACATGGTGTTTAACTGTGTGTATGGGTGTTTAACATGGTGTTTAACTGTGTGTATGGGTGTTTAACATGGTGTTTAACATGGTGTATGGTGTTTAACATGGTGTTTAACTGTGTGTAAGGTGTTTAACATGGTGTTTAACTGTGTGCATGGTATTTAACATGGTGTTTAACATGGTGTATGGTGTTTAACATGGTGTTTAACTGTGTGTATGGGTGTTTAACATGGTGTTTAACATGGTGTTTAACATGCTGTATGGTGTTTAACATGGTGTTTAACATGGTGTATGGTGTTTAACGTGGTATTTAACATGGTGTTTAACATGGTGTATGGTGTTTAACGTGGTATTTAACATGGTGTTTAACATGGTGCATGGTGTTTAACATGGTGTTTAACTGTGTGTATGGGTGTTTAACATGGTGTTTAACATGGTGTTTAACATGCTGTATGGTGTTTAACATGGTGTTTAACTGTGTGTACGGTGTTTAACATGGTGTTTAACTGTGTGTATGGGTGTTTAACATGGTGTTAACATGCTGTATGGTGTTTAACATGGTTTTTAACTGTGTGTATGGCGTTTAACATGTGGTTTAACATGGTGTTTAACAGGCTGTATGGTGTTTAACATTGTGTTTAACATGCTGTATGATTTTTAACATGGTGTTTAACTGTGTGTATGGGTGTTTAACATGGTGTTAACATGCTGTATGGTGTTTAATATGGTTTTTAACTGTGTGTATGGTGTTTAACTGTGTGTATGGTGTTAACGAAGTAACAGGCTAATGTGATGCTATTATTTCTCTTCACACAGAGGAAGTCCTGTACAGACCTGGCCCGTCCCTCAATAGTTTAGGGTGGCAGGTATCCCAGCGGTTAGACCATTGGGCCAGTAACCGAAAGGTTGCTGGTTCGAATCCCAGAGCCGACAAGCTGAAAAATGGCCGTCTCCTTAAGCATGGCAGGGGTGCCGTAATACCATGGCTGACCCTGTAAAACAACACGTTTCGCTGCACGTGTATGTGACAATATTTTTTTGGGGGGGATCTTTTCTTATTTTCATTTAAAAGAAAAGCCAGGGTATCTCCCCATGCATGTAGTACAGTCCTGCAGTGCAGGGATTCATTCAGTGTGTGTGTGTGTGTGTGTGTGTGTGTGTGTGTGTGTGTGTGTGTGTGTGTGTGTGTGTGTGTGTGTGTGTGTGTGTGTGTGTGTGTGTGTGTGTGTGTGTGTGTGTGTGTGTGTGTGTGTGTGTGTCTGCCCCGTTACAGAGAACGCATTAACATGTAATAAAAGCTGAAGTGTGTTCTCTCTTGGACAAAGCAATTGCACATGTGCATTTCACCCTGACACACGCACGCACACACCGAGTCAATGAATAAAAAGGGAAGGAGGCAGGCTACCAGGTGTTGTGTTTGTGGAAGATATGGCTTTTGTCCACCTAAGCATTTCTAAACACACAGAGCTATCTTCCCCCTCCGAAGGAGTAGAGGTCATTGCTCTCCTCCTCTCCTCTCGGTGGAACGGCACATTCAGCAACCAGTCTGCACACACAGTAATGAGTCTAATCAAGTAAGACCACAATACAGCAGCCCTCTATGCTTCAATGAGTGGTTATGTGATATTATAAACGGGTTGGTTCGAGCGCTGAATGCTAATTGGCTGACAGCCATGGTATATCAGACCGTATACCACGGGTATGACAATACACATTTTTACAGCTCTAATTACGTTGGTAACCAGATTATAATAGCAACAAGGCACCTCAGGGGTTTGTGATATGTGGCCAAAATACCACGGCTAAGGGCTGTGTCCAGGCACTCCGTGTTGTGTTGTGCCTAAGAATATATTGGCCATATGCCACAACCCATCGGGCCTTATTGATTAATTATGGGACAGTGGGAATGGTCTCCATCCTTAAAACGAGAGGGAGAAAGAGAGAAGGGGAGAGAGAAAGAGAGAGAGAGAGAGAGAGAGAGGCAGAGAGAGAGTTGGATAGGCGGAGCACGGAAGAGATGGAAGAGAGGAGGACGGGTAACTAGAGAGAAAATGAGGGCCGAAAAAAGAAATGTGTGAGGTCATCTCTCCACCAAAGCGCTGCATTCATTCTGACGATGAAACTCGAATGGACGACTGAAATCTCTCTCGGAGAGTTAATGTATGTTTGGAGCGAGCGCAGAGGCCACTCGTCTGAGACAAAGTGATTGCGGTTCTAAGAATAACGGCTAAGTCACGAACACCACACAAGAAAACAGACTGTCGCTGCAGAGCTTGTAATGATCATTTATAAGACCATTCGTTGCAACTAGTGGGTCTCAAGTGAGGCAATCAAGGTCTGTAGGGGAAGAGGGAATGAAGGACGAGGAATGGGCAGACCGACAATACATTTTTGCATCTTTATCCTTTTCCTCCCTCCCTTTATCCTTTCCCTCCCTCAATGCTATAGAAAGCATAGTAGTAAAGACTATAGTCCTTATGATACACAGTGGGGGGGACTATGGGCTGAGACCTAGTTAGGCCTACAGTGGGTAGAGATAGAGGAGAGAGCAGCCCTAGGGAATGGAGAATATGACAAACACTCACACACCAGTGGGCAGGGCCAGGGCAGCCTTTGGGTCAGACGAGAAAGGCAGGAAGTGTGTCACTAACAGGAGAAGCACTTCCACCATGGGGGGAGGGGAGAGCAGGGCAGCCACAGCCCCAGGGCAGCATCACTCACAACACAGAAAGGGTTACTGTATGTACGCTGTATGAAATGATCATACAAGGTTTGGTGTGGTGCCTAAATAGCCAATGGGACAACTATCCTATCAAAACCATGACCATTTTTATCATCCTCTCACTCCACCTACGCATTCTGTCTCCTTGTGCTGTCCCCGCTCCCTCCTCTTCCTCCCTCCCTCCCTCCTTCTGGGTCTCTCCATCACTCCTCCAGTCATGTCCAATTCCAGGCGGCGGGCGGGCGGCAACGCCAGTGATGGTGGGATGGGATTTGCGTCTTTAAATTTCATTAGTTCCGCCTCAGCCTGGGGCCTGTAGATTATGACTAATTAAGCAGCTTAACGTGGCTTAAAACCGCCACACAGAAAGGAGAAGAGCCTTATCTGTCAACCTGCTCAAAAGATTTCGTCATTCTTCCTTTTCTTCCCGTGGCAAGCTACACAAATTCCTTCTGCGTGTCCTTTATATGCCAAGGAGATTAGCGTCATGCTCAGGCGGCCGCTTTCGGAGCGGGCAGACACCTCGACAAGACAACAGGGGGGGCGTGGATGTGCGCAACATGGCGGGTCGTCCCTGGCAACCTCCCTCATACCAATAACAAGCAGTAACAGCCTTTATAATGACATCGTCTACACAATGTCATATTTGACAACCAAGGCTGAGGCTACTACTCACCCCCAAAGATACAACCACCCATTTAATGTCACCATTGACAAAAGGTGGTTGATAACCTGTGACCTCGGAGAAACAAGCAGTTTTGTGTCGTTATGACACGCAGCACGTGTCACAACTAGGGACTCTGTCTGTGCCACCTGGAATTAGCTGGCTGGTGACGGTTAAAGGTCGCAGAGGGAACAGCAGGTCAGCGGGGCTGGGCGGCTGACGTCGGCTGCCATATTTCACTCTGAGGCCGTGGCCGTGTCGGCTTTATGTGGCTGCCGGCGTTTGAAGGTGCTGTTCAGACATCAGGGGGTCAGAGGGCGAAGTTTTGCTTCAACGTGTTTGCCATGCCAGGTCACATTCCCTCCCTCAGGCCAGCTTGGAAATTAAAACATGTACACACAAGCACACACACACACACACACACACACACCCTCGCCTAAACACAGGTAGTACCTCCGTCACTGAGACAGGATGTTACTTCATCAATGGATTACACCACTGGGCCTGGTAAAATTGCCACCGCCTCAGAAACTGGCATGTCCTGATAAAGGGATACTTCAGGACTTTATCTACTTCCCTAAAGTCAGATGAACTTGTGGATACCATGTTTATGTCGCTATGTCCAGTATGAAGTAAGTATGTAGTTTCGTATCCAATGCTAACTAGCGTTAGCGCAATGACTGGAAGTCTATCTACCAAAATGCTAAAAATAGTATCCACTAGTTCATCTGACTCTGGGGAAGTGGATAAAGGGCCTCATTGCCAAAGCCCCGAAGTATCAGTTTTACCGTAGTTCAAACACACACTGACTGGATCAGAAGACAAGAGTTAGTAGGACTGATGAGAAGACTGTATGAATCCACATAACTTCATCTGTGAAGCTCCGTTTCAACCGCTCAAACGGAAGCATTTCCTGCCATGGAGAGAAGAGAAGAAATGGCCCAGAGAGATATTTGGCTGAAAGAGACATCACTAACACCACACAGGCCCACATACAAAAAGGAAGAAATAAAAACAGAGAGAGGTGGGAATGAGAACGCGTGAGTAGAATGATATAGAGATAAAGACTCAACTAGAGGCCGAGATGAGAAAGGGAGAGAGCGGAACAAAGGAGAGGTAGAGATGGAGAGATAACGCCAAGAGGCGGACTGATGTAGTAAAGCAAACGAGAGAGGGACTAGGAGGGGAGAGATCATATCTGATAGGAGGGATTTGCCCATGGCTGGAACGGTAATTCACTGAAGCCATTCTGCTGAAGTCCATCAGTCCCGATCTGCCGGCAGATTAGAGGACAAAACCCCATCCCTCGCTTCTCCTCCGCCTTGTCTCTATGAGCTGAATTTGAGAGACCCCTTAACAAACACATCCAGGAGATAGTAATAATAGCTCTATCAAATCCTGTCTTTAGCCCCAGGATACAACACACGAATGGTGTGTGTGTGTGTGTGTGTGTGTGTGTGTGTGTGTGTGTGTGTGTGTGTGTGTGTGTGTGTGTGTGTGTGTGTGTGTGTGTGTGTGTGTGTGTGTGTGTGTGTGTGTGTGTTCTGAAGGTTTGGCGTGTATAATCAGTTTTCTCCTCTCGTTCCTTCCCTCGCTCGCTTGTCCATTTTCAGTTTGTGTCCTCCGCCGCAGGCTTTTACAGCACACCTGCGTTCTCGCTTGCTCTCTCGCTCGCTCTCCCAGCTGTGATTACGTTGCATTATTTACCATGGTACATCAGCCAGCCCCTAGAGCACAGGCCACAGCCCCACAGTCCCTTTCAGCCCTACAGCAGTCTGAGCCATCAACATCCCCTGCAGCATGCAAAACAACAACTCCCCCACCCTCCAAACAACACAACAGAAAATAGATGATAAAAGAACAAACAAAACAAACTGGAGACCAAGCTGTGCAGACATAGTCCTGGAAGCGGGTCAATTACGTCATAGAGGAGGAGTGAGACACGGCTGGCTTCCTAAGCACGCTTTTCATGGCAAATCTGAACCCTGTCCCTGTCGCTAACATTTACTAACTCGAACCCTCAACTAAGAACAAATAGGATGTGCACTTTTTCTTTCTAGCATGGCCATCTAGTCATCACTGCTCCTCTGGGCCTTAGAGGTCAGAGGTTAGAGGTTATAGGATCCCAGTAAGAACCAGAGGGTCTGCACAAAACGCAAATGCTCATTATGACAAATATTCCTACAGACACTCTCTTCCCCTTCTCTCTCTCTCTCACACACGCACGCACGCACGCACGCACGCACGCACGCACGCACGCACGCACGCACGCACACACACACACACACACACACACACACACACACACACACAGTTCAGCTGAAATAGTTCGTAAGAGTTTGTGCATATATTTACATTTTTGTTTGTTTTAGACTTTGGTAAGGTTTTTATTGGTTGCTCAGGCAAACACAAACACACTAAAAAAAGTGTGAGGCAAGTCTACGCCCCTTCATCGGCTATTGGTCAACAGTAGGGATTCTTCAGTAAAGTCTTTGTTGTCGTTCAACGAAAGACAACTCATTTTCATGGACATTTTTTCATTTAGAAATACTGCCCCAAACATCTTAGTTAGATGTAAAATTGCACGACTAAGATTTCCTCGGCTGAAACGTCAAAATTAATGACAGATTTCTTGAGATCTTGGATTAATTCAGACTGTTTTGATGCAACTGTGTCTCAAAATGGACAAAGTACGATTGCCACTTTTTTCAAGTTTTTCAAGCGAATGTCTTTTAAGTGAGTATGCGAGTACACTCGTTCAGTTCGCCGTGCCGACTTTGGCTAGTCGCCAGCCGGACTGAAGCATGCCGACGCCTTTAGAGTGCAGCCCAAACCTGACAAACTCTGAGAAAGAGCAAGCTGCTCCTCCCCCTCTACCACCACTTCCCGCCCTTATTCCGGAATTACATCACGACCCATGAGGACTGCCAAATCCCAAGGGGGCCATGATATCGTCCGTCCATGTCTCCTACGAACTCTGACCCCAGTGATGGTGGGAGAGGCCCCATGGATGTGTTATTGGGCTCAGAGCTACATAAGTTGGATGTGTGTGTACTAAGCATTGCATAACTTCCCAGAAACAGTTCTGCTATGGCAACATAGTGGGACTTTCCGGTAGTGGGCACTATAAGATGTAAAGATGACATAACACGAGTACGTAACTATGTGCACTCAATGGCCCTCTATTATCAGTGTAAAACTGAGTGTAAAAAGCTGTGTGTATATGAGTATGTACATAGGGCCTTCGGAAAGTATTCAGACCCCTTCACTTTTTCCACATTTTGTTAGGTTACAACCCAATACTAAAATGGATTAAATCGTTTTTCCCCCTCATCCATCTACACACAATACCCCACAACGACAAAGCTAAATCAGGTTTTTAGACATTTCTGAAAGAAAAACAAATACAGAAAATATCACATTTACATATGTATTCAGACCCTTTACTCAGTACCTTGTTGAGGCATCTTTGGCAGCGATTACAGCCTTGAGTCTTGGGTGTGATGCTACAAGCTTGGCACACCTGTATTTAGGGAGTTTCTCCCATTGTGCTCTGCAGATCCTCTCAAGCTCTGTCAGGATCATCCAGGATGGATAGCGTTATTTTCTACACAGCTATTTTCAGGTCTCTCCAGAGATATTTGATCGGGTTCAAGTCTGAGCTCTGGCTGGACCACTCAAGAACATTTAGAGACTTGTCCCGAAGCCACTCCTGTGTAGTCTTGGTTGTGTGCTTAGGGTCATTGTCCTGTTGGAAGGTGAACCTTCACCCCAGTCTGAGGTCCTGTTTACATCAAGGATCTCTCTGTACTTTTCTATGTTCATCTTTCTCTCAATCCTGACTAGTCTCCCAGTCCCTGCCATCCCCACAGCATGATGCTGCCACCACCATGCTTCACCGTAGGGATGCTGCCAGCTTTCCTCCAGACCTGACACTTGGCATTCAGGCCAAAGAGTTCAATTTTGGTTTCATCAGACCAGAGAATCTTGTTTCTCATGACCTGAGAGTCCTTTAGGTGCCTTTTGGCGAACTCCAAGCTGGCTGTCATGTGCCTGTTACTGATGAGGCTTCCGTCTGGCCACTCTACCATAAAGCCCTGATTGGTGGAGTGCTGCAGAGATGGTTGTCCTTCTAGAAGTCTCCTCCATCTCCACAGAAGAACTCTGGAGCTCTGTCAGAGTGACCATCGGGTACTTGGTCACCTTCCTGACCAAGGCCCTTCTCCCCCGATTGTTCAGTTTGGCCAGGAGGCCAGCTCTAGAAAGAGTCTTGGTCGTTCCAAACTTCTTCCATTTAAGAATGATGGAGGCCACTGTTTTTCTTGGGGACCTTCAATGCTACAGAAATGTTTTGGTACCCTTCCCCAGATCTATGCCTCGATGCAATCCTGTCTCGGAGCTCTACGGTCAATTTCTTCGACCTCATGGCTTGGTTTAGACAGGTGTGTGCCTGTCCAAATTAGGTCCAAACAATTGAATTGACCACAAGTGGACTCCAATCAAGTTGTAGAAACATCTCTAGGATGACCAAAGGAAACAGGATGCACTCAAGCTCAATTTTAAGTCTCATAGCAAAGGGTCTGAATATTTATTTACATAAGGAATTTCAGTTTCTCATTTGTAACAAATTTGCAAAAATGTCTAAAAACTAATTTTCTGTTTGTCATTATGGGGTGTTGTGTGTAAATTTATGAGGATTTTTAAAATGTATTTAATCCATTTAAGAATAAGGCTGTAACGTAACAAAATGTGGAAAAAGTCAAGGGGTCTGAACACTTTCCGAAGGCACTATGTGCACCAATGTATAATTCCTGCAATCTCTGGTTCAAGGGCAGGCTAGTCACAAAATAACATGAATATAAAACCTCCACACAAACAGGCAACTGACCTACACCCAAAGCAACGTGACAAACCAGACATGTTTATATCAACACCCCATACCTCGCTCTCTCGTCATCACACCCTCCCGTCATCAAACCAGTCAGTCACAGTGGAATAGAACAACAACAGGCCTAGTTCATCCCAACCAGACGGACAGCATTCTGACCCACCTTTAACCTGATTGGGTGACGAGGCCTCTGTTTTGTTCCCCTGCATGGCTGTGACTAATCCAAGCCACAGCGTGGAAGCTTGCTAGCACCCTGAACAGCCCGCTCCACATTTCAAAACAACCGTCCCACGGGATGTTTTCATTCTTCAGCCATGTTTCAGCCATGGCGGAAAATAACCTCAAATAGAGACAACAGAGTTCTGGTCATTTTCCTCCCTCGAACCAGACAATGAGTACGTTTACATGCACACTAATCATTTGCTAAACTAAGTATGGCAGTAGGCCGCGTATGGCATTGGTCATGTAAACACCTTACTAGGCTTATCTTAAAATCGGCATTAGGTCCAAATCGGAACAAGCATACGTCGATTAACACCTGGTTTTCTTTCTTATTATTAGGACATATTAACCCCTTAAAATCGGAGTTCCGGCCTCCCTCTTTTGTGTAAGTGAAATGAGTTTTGGAAAAACGGAAAGAATGCATCTTAGAAATAGCTCACATGGGGCCTCCCGGGTGGCGCAGTGGTTAAGGGCTGTAACATAACAAGATGTGGAAAAAGTCAAGGGGTCTGAATACTTTCCGAAGACACTATGTGCACCAATGTATAATTCCTGCAATCTCTGGTTCAAGGGCAGTCTAGTCACCAAAATAACATGAATATAAAACGCCACCAGAGACTCTGTGTTCACGCCCAGGCTCTGTCGTAACCGGCCGCGACCGGGAGGTCCGTGGGGCGACGCACAATTGGGCCTAGCGTCGTCCGGGTTAGGGAGGGTTTGGCCGGTAGGGAAATCCTTGTCTCATCGCGCACCAGTGACTCCTGTGGCGGGCCGGGCGCAGTGCGTGCTAACCAAGGTTGCCAGGTGCACTGTGTTTCCTCCGACACATTGGTGCGGCTGGCTTCCAGGTTGGATGGCGCTGTGTTAAGAAGCAGTGCGGCTCGGTTGGGTTGTGGACGCATGACTTTCAACCTTTGTCTCTCCCGAGCCCGTACGTAGCGTACGGAGTTGTAGCGATGAGGCAAGATAGTAGCTACTAAGCAATTGGATACCATGAAAAAAGGGTCAAATTCACACACAAAAAAAAAATAGCTCACATAACTTGATATATGTCCGAACTCAGAAACAAATCAGCTTCCCTTAAATAGCATGGTCGCTGTTGCATGACATTTATTCTGATCACCGATTTTCTGCATTTATAAGAGTGCCATCAAGTAGCCTGATTTCAGGTGTGTCCATGTAAACAGTGTCCATGTAAAAGGATGAAATCGTTCTTGCAAAGCCTGTAAACGTTTTAATCGAACAAGCTATTATATTGATCTGACTATCCACTATAATTGCATTATTGTGTGCATGCAACTGTACCCAATGTCTAGAGCTGAGCTTCAGCTCAACGAGGTGCCCTCCCTGGCATGGGGGTGAACTCCAATGATGAACCACTTGCAAAAGACGGTCCTGCCATTATCTTCCTTCAGTCTTTGACCTAGAATCTACTCGCTAATGTGATGTTTTACTTGCTCCATCAACCAAGTCACAATTTCTTCCGTTATCACGGGGCGCGCTACAAAATGGTGGCGCTCCAAATCCTCCAAACTGAACAGGAAATGAACTGTGACGTAAGAGCTTTGGACCCTGGGAGTCCTGCTGCATCCTGGGAAATCGGGGTACCGAAAGATCATTTCCCTCAATAGATGAGCCGCACCACCTCTCCAACACCACAGCTAGCCTAAAGCAAAGGCCTGTCAGGGTTACTTCCTTGGGGTAATAATGGATCTGACGTGACAACGTGTTATTTGCTGCCACAGCATCTCACAGCGATCATTCAAAATGTATTCTTGAACATATCAACAACAAAGTAGAGACTTCTAACCACAGGGTATTTGCACGGGATGGTCTGAGAGTCACTAAAGCGCGAGGGCGAGAGAGGAGAAAGGGGAGAGGAAAGAGATAAGAGAGAGGAGAGACAGTTTGAAGCGGGCGTAGTCGAGCGGCACATGACTCCTGTCCGCGGAGCGCCCCATCCATCTTACGGGCGGCGGCGCTTGCGGGTTTTATGACCGTTTTCCCTGCTGCGCGGTGATTGCACTGACATCATTAGCTAAGTGGTGGCGGGATGGCAAGACGTGTTGGGCCGATCGATAACGCCAGGCAAGCCATCCGCAAGCAGAGGCCCGCCAGCCCTGGGCCTGGCCTGGAACCGGGACAGATAAGGGATGTGGATGTGTCGACCGCTGTGCTAGAGAATGGGCTATGAACATCCACCTTATCTTCTACCCTTAAAAAGGATATGATGTCATCTGTCACACAGTCGTCGAACAGCCATAACAACTCTGAACGATACGTCATGGAGCTGTAAAAGGGTGGGGGAAGGTAAAGATGGGTGAGTGGTAAAGCTGTGTGTGTGTGTGTGTGTGTGTGTGTGTGTGTGTGTGTGTGTGTGTGTGTGTGTGTGTGTGTGTGTGTGTGTGTGTGTGTGTGTGTGTGTGTGTGTGTGTGTGTGTGTGTGTGTGTGTGTGTGTGTGTGTGTGTGTGTGTGTGTGTGTGTGTGTGTGTGTGTGTGTGTGTGTGTGCGTGCGTGCGTGCGTGCGTGCGTGCGTGCGTGCGTAATGGGATGAGTCCACTGTCACCTGTGCTACCTAGAGGTACTTATGATTGCTTTTAAAAAGTTCCAGCTGTCCCTGGACTTCATTGACAACATATCAGTGTCCAATCCCTGAGTATCTGTGCTCTGAGTTGAAATCTACTATGTTAAAAAAATGATCCATCCCTAAGTAGGTAATAATTTGGAGGTAAAAGTGCATTGAGCAAGCTTCCAGTTACAAATAGATCACCACATGCCACCACTATTCGCTAAAAATGTTATTTTTGTGTGTATGCACTTATCGCGTGAGCGCACACAAATACGTGTGTTAGGGGCAATTCCACGGTTACAGAGTGACGATGACTCACGTTTTCACTTTACGCCAAGCAAAATCCTCTGATTGCTTTAACAAACCACACACCTATATGCAGACGTCTACCTTTAACAATTGCCACTGAACATTCTACTAAAACACATTCACTTGAGGAACGGTGCAGATGCAAAGTTCGGTAACAGAATGACAGTAGAATCTCCCTCTGTTTTTTATGTGACCAATATCTACTCCGAATTAAGACTCAAAGATGTCTGCAGAAAGAATTTGGTCATCAGCTACAGTTGAAGTCAGAAGTTTACATACATTTAGTTTGGAGTCAATAAAACCCATTTTTCAACCACTCCACAAATGTCTTGTTAACAAACTATATTTTTGCAAGTCGGTTAGGACATCTACTTTGTGCATGACAGAAGTAATTTTCCAACAATTGTTTACAGACAGATTACTTCACTTATAATTCACTGTATCACAATTCCAGTGGGTCAGAAGTTTACATACACTAAGTTGACTGTGCCTTTAAACAGCTTGGGAAATTCCAGAAAATTATGTAATTGCTTTAGAAGCTTATGTTAGGCTAATTGACATCATTTGAGTCAATAGGAGGTGTACCTGTGGATGTATTTCAAGGCCTACCTTCAAACTCAGTGCCTCTTTGCTTGACATCATGGGAAAATCAAAAGAAATCAGCCAAGACCTCAGAAAAATAATTGTAGACCTCCACAATTCTGTTTCATCCTTGGGATCAATTTCCAAATGCCTGAAGGTACCACGTTCATCTGTACAAACAATAGCACGCAAGCATAAACACCATGGGACCACGCAGCCATCATACCACTCAGGAAGGAGAGTGTTCTGTCTCCTAGAGATGAACGTACTTTGGTATGAAAAGTGCAAATCAATCCCAGAACAACAGTAAAGGACCTTGTGAAGATGCTGGAGGAAACAGGTGCAAAAGTATCTATATCCACAGTAAAACGAGTCCTGAATCAACATAACCTGAAAGGCCGCTCAGCATGGAAGAAGCCACTCCTCCAAAACCGCCATTAAAAAAAAGTCAAACTACGGTTTGCAACTGCACATAGGGACAAAGATCATACTTTTTGGAGAAATGTCCTCTGGTCTGATGAAACAAAAATAGAACTGTTTGGCCATAATGACCATCGTTATGTTTGGAGGAAAAAGGGGGACGCTTGCAAGACGAAGAACACCATCCCAAACGTGAAGCACGGGGTGGCAGCATCATGTTATGGGGATGCTTTGCTGCAGGAGACTGGTGCACTTCACAAAATAGATGGCATCACGTGGAAGGAAAATTATGCGGATATATTGAAGCAACATCTCAAGTTAAAGCTTGGTTGCAAAAGGGTCTTCCAAAAGGACAATGACCCCAAGCATACTTCCAAAGTTGTGGCAAAATGGCTTAAGGACAACAAAGTCAAGGTCTTGGAGTGGCCATCACAAAGCCCTGACCTCAATCCTATAGATTGAGGGCAGAACTGAAAAGGCGTGTGCGAGCAAGGAGGTCTTCCTCCTGACAGAGCTCTTCAGCTCTGTCAGGAGGAATGGGCCAAAATTCACCCAACTTATTGTGGGAAGCTTGAGGAAGGCTACCCGAAACCTTTGACCCAAGTTAACCAATTTAAAGGCAATGCTGCCAAATACTAATTGAGTGTATGTAAACTTCTGATCCACTGGGAATGTGATGAAAGAAATAAAAATAAATAAAAGCTGAAATAAATATTATTATTCCGACATTTCACATCCTTAAAATAAGTGCTGATCCTAACTGACCTAAGACAGATACTTTTTACTACGATTAAATCTCAGGAATTGTGAAAACTGAGTTTAAATGTATTTGGCCAAGGTGTATGTAAACTTCCAACTTCAACTGTATAATGACACCTTGAGTTTGAAATAACCTCTTTTGGGTTTTGAACTGCAGGTAGGGAAGTGGAGCAACACCAGTAACAGAATGATCCCACGTTTGGTCCCACGTTTCATGAACTGATATAAAAGATCCCAGAAATGTCCCAAATCAACAAAAAGCTTATTTCTCCCACATATTTGTTAACATCACTGTTAGTGAGCATTTCTCCTTTGCAAAGATAACTAATCCACCTGACAGTGAGCATGCAATTGGCATGCTGACTGCAGGAATGTCCACCAGAGCGGTTGCCAGAGAACAGTGGCAGGCTGGAGAAGTGCCCTATTCACGGATGCATCCTGGTTTCAACTGTACCGGGCAGATGGCAGACAGCGTGTATGGAGTCGTGTGGGCGAGCGGTTTGCTTATGTCGACTTCGTGAACAGAGTGCCCCAGGGTGGCGGTGGGGTTTTGGTATGGGCAGGCATAAGCTACAGAGAATTAACACAATTGCATTTTTTCAATGGCGATTTGAATGCACAGAGATACCGTGACGAGATCCTGAGGCCCATTGTCGTGTCCTTCATCCGCCTCCATCAACTCATGTTTCAGCATGATAATGCACAGCCCCATGTCACAAGGATCCATACACAATACCTGGAAGCTGAAAATGTCCCAGTTCTTCCATGGCCTGCATACTCACCAGAAATGTCACCCATTGTGCATGTTTGGGATGCTCTGGATCAACGTGTACGACAGTGTGTTCCAGTTTCCGCCAATATCCAGCAACTTCGCACATCCATTGAAGAGGAGTGGGACAATATTCCACAGGCCACAATCAACAGCCTGATCAACTCTATGTGAAGGAGATGTTGCGCTGCATGAGGCAAATGGTGGTGACACCAGATACTGACTGGTTTTCTGATCCACACCCCTACCTTTTTTTTAAGGTATCTATGACCTTAAATATATTCCCAGTCATATGAAATTCCCAGTCATATTCCCAGTCATGTGAAATCCATAGATTAGGGCCTAATTAAATTGATTTCAATAGACTTGATTTCCTTATATAAACTGTGACTCAGTAAAATATCTGAAATTGTTGCACATTTCATTTATATTTTTGTTTAGTGTATGAATGTCATTCTTTCATGGTGATGTATCCTGAATAGGTACACAAAAAGGTATAAAAATATAATATCCTGATGTTTGGGTGTTATTCCCTCTGCAGCTATTCCCTCCGCAAGGCTATTAAACAAGCTAAGCGTCAGTACAGAGACAAAGTGGAATCTCAATTCAACGGCTCAGACACAAGAGGCATGTGGCAGGGTCTACAGTCAATCACGGACTACAAGATGAAATCCAGCCCAGTCACGGACCAGGATGTCTTGCTCCCAGGCAGACTAAATAACTTTTTGCCCGCTTTGAGGACAATACAGTGCCACTGACACGGCCTGCAACGGAAACATGCGGTCTCTCCTTCACTGCAGCCGAGGTGAGTAAGACATTTAAACGTGTTAACCCTCGCAAGGCTGCAGGCCCAGACGGCATCCCCAGCCGCGCCCTCAGAGCATGCGCAGACCAGCTGGCCGGTGTGTTTACGGACATATTCAATCAATCCCTATACCAGTCTGCTGTTCCCACATGCTTCAAGAGGGCCACCATTGTTCCTGTTCCCAAGAAAGCTAAGGTAACTGAGCTAAACGACTACCGCCCGTAGCACTCACTTCCGTCATCATGAAGTGCTTTGAGAGACTAGTCAAGGACCATATCACCTCCACCCTACCTGACACCCTAGACCCACTCCAATTTGCTTACCGCCCAAATAGGTCCACAGACGATGCAATCTCAACCACACTGCACACTGCCCTAACCCACCTGGACAAGAGGAATACCTATGTGAGAATGCTGTTCATCGACTACAGCTCGGCATTCAACACCATAGTACCCTCCAAGCTCGTCATCAAGCTCGAGACCCTGGGTCTCGACCCCGCCCTGTGCAACTGGGTACTGGACTTCCTGACGGGCCGCCCCCAGGTGGTGAGGGTAGGCAACAACATCTCCTCCCCGCTGATCCTCAACACGGGGCCCCACAAGGGTGCGTTCTGAGCCCTCTCCTGTACTCCCTGTTCACCCACGACTGCGTGGCCACGCACGCCTCCAACTCAATCATCAAGTTTGCGGACGACACAACAGTGGTAGGCTTGATTACCAACAACGACGAGACGGCCTACAGGGAGGAGGTGAGGGCCCTCGGAGTGTGGTGTCAGGAAAATAACCTCACACTCAACGTCAACAAAACTAAGGAGATGATTGTGGACTTCAGGAAACAGCAGAGGGAACACCCCCTATCCACATCGATGGAACAGTAGTGGAGAGGGTAGCTAGTTTTAAGTTCCTCGGCATACACATCACAGACAAACTGAATTGGTCCACTCACACTGACAGCGCCGTGAAGAAGGCGCAGCAGCGCCTATTCAACCTCAGGAGGCTGAAGAAATTCGGCTTGTCACCAAAAGCACTCACAAACTTCTACAGATGCACAATCGAGAGCATCCTGGCGGGCTGTATCACCGCCTGGTACGGCAACTGCTCCGCCCTCAACCGTAAGGCTCTCCAGAGGGTAGTGAGGACTGCACAACGCATCACCGGGGGCAAACTACCTGCCCTCCAGGACACCTACACCACCCGTTGTTACAGGAAGGCCATAAAGATCATCAAGGACATCAACCACCCGAACCACTGCCTGTTCACCCCGCTATCATCCAGAAGGCGAGGTCAGTACAGGTGCATCAAAGCTGGGACCGAGAGACTGAAAAACAGCTTCTATCTCAAGGCCATCAGACTGTTAAACAGCCACCACTAACAGTGTGAGTGGCTGCTGCCAACACACTGTCATTGACACTGACCCAACTCCAGCCATTTTAATAATGGGAATTGATGGGAATTATGTAAATATATCACTAGCCACTTTAAACAATGCTACCTTATATAATGTTACTTACCCTACATTATTCATCTCATATGCATATGTATATACTGTACTCTACATCATCGACTGCATCCTTATGTAACACATGTATCACTAGCCACTTTAACTATGCCACTTTGTTTACTTTGTCTACACACTCATCTCATATGTATATACTGTACTCGATACCATCTACTGTATGCTGCTCTGTACCATCACTCATTCATATATCCTTATGTACATATTCCTTATCCCCTTACACTGTGTATAAGACAGTAGTTTTGGAATTGTTAGTTAGATTACTTGTTGGTTATCACTGCATTGTCGGAACTAGAAGCACAAGCATTTCGCTACACTCGCATTTAACATCTGCTAACCATGTGTATGTGACAAATAAAATTTGATTTGATTTGATTTGATTCTACACACTGGCTATAATTCTAATGACCTCCAACCCAAACAAGACCAAATTTGCTTGGTCCAGACCGGACCAAATCTGTACCAATCATAGACGTCTATGTTTCACAGGTTTGGGCATCACAGTACAGCACAATAGAGTACAGTACAGGAGTAGAGTGCAGTACAGTAGAGCATAGTGCATTACAGTAAAGAAGAGTACAGTACAATAGCGTTTATTACATTATACTGTACTCTACTCGTGTGCTCTACTCTTCTGTACTCTACTTTTCTTTAATGCACTCTACTGTACTATGCTCTACTGCAACTGTGGTTTGTGACTACTACACGCACCCTACGTCCAAACTGCCTCATGCCCCAAGGACCCAGCGTCGCTCAATGGGGGACAGTGTCTTTTCCTCCCACGCACATGGAACGCCCTTCTAGATAATCTCAGGGCCGTTTGGACTGTTTGAGCTTTTAAAGCAGGCCACAAAAGAGGAGCTGACACACATTTAGCACCATCAAATCCTATTAAAGTCGCAATATTTAACTTTTTGGGCGACCCGAGCAAATTCACATAGAAATGTCAGTTATAGACCTGTCATTCTCATTGAAAGCAAGTCTAAGTAGCTGTAGATTTGTTCTATGTGGACTATTTCCATACGTCCTGTTATTAAGTATAGTTTTTGCGTCTTTTCCTTTCGGTTTTGTACACCAGCTTCAAAAGCTGAAAATACAATATTATTGGTTGTGGAAAATATATTTCGATGACCATGTTACAATGATTCTCTACACTATACTAGGCTATTTTGTCACATACACTGAAATTAGGCTAACTATTCGAATTTTAGCGACCAGGAAATGGCAGAGCGGTTTCTGCATAGTGCAGCTTGGGAAGAATATGCCGCTTTTACTATTGTGACAAGCAAGCACATACTTTACAGTGCATCGGAAAAGTATTCAGAAACCTTGACTTTTTCCACATCTTGTTACATTATAAACTTATACTAAAATACATTAAATACGATTTTTTTCATCATCAACCAATCTACACAATAGCCCGTAATGACAATGCTAAAACCGGTTTTTAGCATTTCTTGGAAATATATAAAAAATTAAAACAGAAATATATTTTTGCATAAGTATTCAGAGCCTTTGCTATGAGACTCACAATTGATCTCAGGTACATCCTGCTTCCATTCATTATCCTTGAGATGTTTCTGCAACTTAATATGACTCCACCTGTGGTTAATTCAATTGATTGGACATGATTTGTCCAATAGACAGGCACACACCTGTCTATAGAAAAGGTCCTACAGTTGACAGTGCATGCCAGAGCAAAAACCAAGCCATGAGGTCGAAGGAATTGTCCGTAGAGCTCCGAAACAGAATTGTGTTGAGGCACAGATCTGGGGAAGGTTACCGAAAATGTTTTGCAGCATTGAAGGTCCCCAAGAACACAGTGGCCTCCTTAAATGGAAGAAGTTTAGAACCACGAAGACTCTTCCTTGAGCTTTTGGCCATCTGCCCAAACTGTACAATCGGGGGAGAAGGGCCTTGGTCAGGGAGGTGACCAAGAACCCGATGTTCATTCTGACAAAGCTCCAATGTTCCTCTGTTGATAGGAGAACCTTCCAGAAGGACAACCATCTCTGCAGCACTCCACCAATCAGCCCTTTATGGTAGACTGGCCAGACGGAAGCCATTCCTCAGTAAAAAGGCACATGACAGCCTGCTTGAAGTTTGCCAAAATGCACCTAAAGACTCAAAGAAACAAGATTCTTTGGTCTGATGAAACCAAGATTGAACTATTTGGCCTGAATGACACGTCTGGAGGAAACACAGCATCATCCCTACGGTGAAGCATGGTGGTGGCAGCATCATGCTGTGGGGATGTTTTTCAACGGCAGGGACTGGGAGATTAGTCAGGATTGAGGGAAAGATGAACGGAGAAATGTCCTGAGGTGAAACTTAATGAAATTCTGCTCCAGAGCGCTCAGGACCTCAGATTGGGGCGAAGGTTCATCTACCAACAGGACAATGACACTAAGCACACAGCCAAGACAACGCAGGAGTGGCTTCGGGACAAGTCTCTGAATGTCCTTGAGTGGTCCAGCCAGAGCCCAGACTTGAACCCGATCGAACATCTCTGGAGACCTCAAAATAGCTGCGCAGTGACGCTTCACATCCAACCTGACAGAGCTTTAGAGGATCTGCAGAGAAGAATGGGAGAAACAGGTGTGCCAAGCTTGTAGCGTCATACCCAAGACTCGAGGCTGTAATCATTGCCAAAGGTGCTTCAACAAAGTACTGAGTTAAGGGTCTGAATACTTATGTAAATGTGATATTATACATTTTTTGTTTTTATACATTTACAAAAATGTTAAAAAAGCAGTTTTTGCTTTGTCATTATGGGATATTGTGTGTAGATTGAGGGGGGAAAAACGATTTAATCAATTTTAGAATAAGGCTGTAACGTACCAAAATGTGTAAAAAGTCCAGGGGTCAATTACTGTTGCACTGCACTGGATCGTTTACAGGCAGCAGAACAGCGTGACTATGTTTAGAAAGCAGGAGCAAAAGTCACAAGAAGAAACCTGAATATTTCTTTGCGAATATATAAAATAACATGGGAGTCTTACTTCTGGGAAATGTACAGTCCTATTGATCAAACAACCACAAGGTAGGCTCTCTCTCACTCAGTTGCCTTTGCACAACAACAAGGATGATGTTAGCCTCAGCCAGATGAGCAAAAATGTTGCACAGGGGATGGTAGATAAACCCCCTTAACTTTTTCAGCCCGACGGTCAAAATTACACAGTGAATACGATGGGAAATAGTAGCCTGCTCGGCGTCCTGTAACCTGCCCCCAATCCCATAATAACCCACAATTAAGTGGGATTTACAGCTTGCCTGCCTGTTCACTTGATCGATGCCAAATACATTTTGACTGAACTAAGATTGATTAAATGAGTAGTTTAGGGAGTCACATTTCTTGGTAGCTAATCCCAATAGCAGTAGCCACCAAAACTGAAAATAAAATGTTGGGGGAAAGGTCTGCCACCCACCCACTTGTCCAGGCGATAACATGACATCCTTCCAGCAGCTAGCTATCTACAGTTCAAGGCTCCGTGTCCGTTTAGGTTCTAGCTAGCTAAAGGACTTAGCGAGCTAGCTATATTTTATTTGTATTTAACATTTATTTAACTAGGCATGTCAGTCAAGAACAAATTCGTACTTCACAATGACAGCCTATATGGCTTGACAGCTAAGTAAGTAGGCCTGCATAAATAGATAAACTAGCTTAAGCCACGTAACGGGACTGCATAGCTAGCTAGATTGATTGTGTAGAGATTCCCAATTTACTGCCCTTTCCGTACGTTTTGTCCTCAAATATTGGGTCAGTGAAACTGAAACAGTTCATCCCCTGAAAGGCTGGAGGCAGCAAGCAATGTACTGTTCCCTCCTAGACTTTGTTTCTTTCGTGATATGGTTCGATATGTTATGTTTTCTTTTCTATTTTATGCACTGAGATTATTCTTGTATTATGATTTCCCATTGTGGCTAATTCAATTGCTGTCGTTCTGTTAATGATTTTTCGTCACTCTGTTACCGATTTGGTAATAGCGTGATGCATTTGAATCACTTAATTCATAAACAAAATTGTTATCAGTGAAAACACTAGCTAACACGAGCTAAATTGGTAGGTCTACCTCATGAGGGAAATAAATTAAGGGTCAGAAACTAGGGCTGGGCGATATGGCCAGAGAATTAAAAATATATATTTGAACGGTATGACGGTATTTTATGTTTTTTTTTAATAATACAAGTTCTACATTTGCTTTATGGGTAGTGCGTGACGCTAGGGTGGCAACACATACATTTGTGTCACGTCTGCTCCCGCTCTTTCCTCCTCCTGGCGCTTGAGGGCGCCAGGTTGCCCTGCATCACGCACTCCTGCCACCCATCACGCGCACACCTGCCTTCCCTCGTCACGCACATCAGCGTTATTGGACTCACCTGGACTTCATTTCCTCCCCTATATTTGTCAGTTCCCCAGCTCTAATTCCCCTCTGCTACATTGTATTGTTTTTGTCTTTAGTATTTTTTTGCTGACGCTGTTCCTGTCTCGTTCCATGTCCGTCTTTCTTAAATGTTATACTCTCCGCACCTGCTTTGTCTCTCAGCATCAAAATATCATGTGACACATTTGAAGTGATTTCAAATGGGTCTTTCTCTACTCTGTTAAAGCTGTTCAATTCAACCAAAAGTAATTTTCAGCATTCATACATTTCTGCATTTCCTGCACACTGTCACATAGGGCTATACTAATGATAGCTAGCTAGAATTTGTACCAAGTCCTTGTTGATAATAGCCAGATGGCCACAGCTAAATAAATAGCACAGCTAGAAACATTATAATTAAATCACAATGGATTCAAAACAAATATGAAGCAGCTGCCTGTAAACTGAGTGAATTGAAGTATTTCTTCATCATCTTGCTAGATAATTAATGCTTTACCAAGCTAGCTAGAGTTTCTAAACCCAGAAGTTTCTAAACCCAGAAGCGCAACACTGTGAGACTTCCGGGAACAATTGAGAAACAGACCAGGCAGGGATTTGGGAAGTCAATGAGAGATGTGAAAAATTCTTCCTTAGCTGTTAATTGTTCTCGAAACCTAAAGGCACTATCTAGAGTCGAGTCAATATCTTAAGCAGTTGAACATGTTATGACTCCAACCGCGTGAAAGTGATAAGCACACACGTTTTCATTAGTTAAAAACTACATTAAATTTGACGGCCAGCACGTGCTCAGTTCGGCGCGAGACGACCGGTAGACCCAATGACATATTTCTGCTCATGAGCTTAGCTAGCCAACGTCGCCATGACGTCACCAAGTGTGATCGGGATTTCTATTCGATAAGCAGTTTCTACCCATCTCCACATGTACGGTCTTTGATTAACAGTTGTGTGCGCCTTGTGCTGCACTTACCACCCCATCCGTTTCATATGAAGTGTGTGTGACTGCCTTGCTCAGTTAACAAGCTAACGCCATGACAATATTTCTTAAACTTGGCAATGTTTCATAAAACTTCCAGAAGGAAAATAATTTCAGCAAAATGAAATATTAATATTGACATTAGTTGGCAAGGGTCCTTTACTTCAACATTGTTTTGATGTATTTGTAATACATCAACTCTTTTTCTAGTTGATTTTTTTTTTTAAGACCCCTTTTCCTTCTGTGTGACAAGAAATCAAAGCCTTTGCTTATTCCACATTTTTGGAATGGAAAATGTATCTATGCCTTCATTTCCCCAAAAAAGATTGACTCCGCTTTCATTTGACACCAAATTTGATATGCTCCGATAAACGTAACATGTTGGTGCTCATGTGTCCTTTAACGTGGAAATGACCTTAGACATAAAACACGATTGCACGCTTTGTGTGATAGGAAACCTGTATGTGCCCCTTTCCTCCCTGTCTGCCTGGGCCTATGGAGGGATGGCTAAAGGGCAACATACTGGTCACGAGAACTCCCCAAAATGGCATCCCACACTAACGCCTTGTGACAAGGTGGTGCCCTTCCACAGTCCTGAACCACTGCTGACACTAATGTAGCGCAACGATTATCTGAGAAGATGGGGAGTGATGGAGGGAGACAAATGGGGGGAGAGAGATGGAAAGAAAGCGCTAAGGTCAGAAGAGTGTCTGTTTAAGGCCTCTAGTCGACTGTGGCCTCTTTCCCCTCCTCTCCCGGCAGCTTATCAGTCTGTGATTAAACCTTTCATCTTTAATTAGAATATGGTGGAAGTGGAACAGTTCTCGCTCGCTCTCCGTGCTGCAGGTGTAGGGTTGTACCAGACAGTTAGAATAGTACATAGGAGAATCTGGATTCCCACAGATGCCGGGTATAGGTAAATACAAACTAAACATCAGTAAAGGTCATGTTCTACAAGTGTCCCCAAATTCAGAAAGCACATAGTACAGTCACCAGGGGAACGATCCCAAATCTGGGAAATGAAGGCCCCATTCCAGTGTTTTGCCTATATTAATTTAGTAGCGGTGGGATGGTCAAATGTTTTCAGTGTAAACCTAAAAACAACTCAAACCAGATATAAAGTATGTAGAAACGATATTGGAGAAATGTAGTTTTTACATTTACATTTACATTTTACATTTAAGTCATTTAGCAGACGCTCTTATCCAGAGCGACTTACAAATTGGTGCATTCACCTTATGACATCCAGTGGAACAGCCACTTTACAATAGTGCATCTAAATCTTTTAGGGGGTGAGAAGGATTACTTATCCTATCCTAGGTATTCCTTAAAGAGGTGGGGTTTCAGGTGTCTCCGGAAGGTGGTGATTGACTCCGCTGTCCTGGCGTCGTGAGGGAGTTTGTTCCACCATTGGGGGCCAGAGCAGCGAACAGTTTTGACTGGGCTGAGCGGGAACTGTACTTCCTCAGTGGTAGGGAGGCGAGCAGGCCAGAGGTGGATGAACGCAGTGCCCTTGTTTGGGTGTAGGGCCTGATCAGAGCCTTAAGGTGCCGTTCCCCTCACACCTCCGTAGGCAAGCACCATGGTCTTGTAGCGGATGCGAGCTTCAACTGGAAGCCAGTGGAGAGAGCGGAGGAGCGGGGTGACGTGGGAGAACTTGGGAAGGTTGAACACCAGACGTTCTGGATGAGTTGTAGGGGTTTAATGGCACAGGCAGGGAGCCCAGCCAACAGCGAGTGCAGTAATCCAGACGGGAGATGACAAGTGCCTGGATTAGGACCTGCGCCGCTTCCTGTGTGAGGCAACTCTGCGGATGTTGTAGAGCATGAACCTACAGGAACGGGCCACCGCCTTGATGTTTTGAGAACGACAGGGTGTTGTCCAGGATCAGGTTCTTAGCGCTCTGGGAGGAGGACACAATGGAGTTGTCAACCGTGATAAATAAGATCATCTTTGAGAAGTAACAATCACCAAAATAAATAAAAAACTAGACAGTCGGGGAGAATCACAAATTCAATAAAATGTCATGGCATGGGGCTCACATTGGTTTTGTTATCATGTTTGAGTCATTCAGATGGCTTATGCTGTCCTCTTATGCTATGGCAAAATGTGTAGGATTGCAGGAAATGAGCTATGAAACTGAATTGTTTTCTCTCAGCTCCATGACAAAATGTGTAGGATTGCATTAAACTAACTATGTGTTTTGTCTCTGCGGTCAAGGGGGGGCCTCTGAAATTTTCGTTGGAAACAGCGCCATTGGCCACGCCCAGTTCCACGCCTCTCCAACCCCCCCCAATCCCAATTAGGTCCCTACCCTCTGCTGTTGACTCCCCCTCGTCCTAACCTCCTCTCCTCTCCTGGCCCCCTTAGGTGGGCTTCCTGGAGGAAACCCAGGGGCTCCGATGTGGAGAATCTCCAGTGAGAGTCGAACAACATGACAGACTCACACACAGGAAATGGATGGAGAGGACTGGAGAAATTAAGAAGAAAAACAACACTACAGGGGTCTGTATCTTTAAACACACACACACCTTTGCAAAGAAAAGTACCATCTTATAGAAAAAAAATGGACACATTGGCTACATGCAGAAAGATGCATTTATGCACATGCAGGTAGGTAGACACACACACAAGCACGTGTGAACACACAGACACAATCAAACACACAGAAGTGCTCCGGGTTAGCCTGCTAACTCTGTGTGGGTGGAAAGCATGAGAGTTCCTCTGGCTGGGAGCTCTTCCCATGATCTCGCACTCCACTGTGCTCCTGTGGGTCTCTATCCTCTCAGAAACAAAGTGCCCCAGATAAAACAGCTGACTCACTCAGTCGCTCACAACCACAGACGGAGGCTCCTGAGCCCCAATAAGATACACTGGAACTGTACTGATTTACGCCGAGATATACTTTAGGTTACATTTGCTGTCAATCATTCACTGCTGTAGGCCAAAAAAATGCTTCAGAAAAGAGGACGTTAGAGAACTCCCATTGGATGTCTACATTGCTGATCCTGCCCATTAAAGTTCAGAGCCCTCCTCTTATTCGCCAGCGTTACTCATAGCCTCAGCTGAATGTTGCTTAGTAATCCCCTGTGGCAAATAGCCAGACAGCAGGGTTACTGACAGTTGCCATTGATTGCTGATCCCTTAGCACAGAACTGAGGACACATACCAGGAAAAGAGCCTGAAAGGCCAACTGTGCCTTACATCATTGGAACAGCTCACTAAATGTGCATTTCTCTCTCTGTCAAGTCACTTTTTCTCCCCTCGCTCACCATCTCATTCCTTCTTGTTACTCCTTTCGAATTCCCTCTTTCTTGTTATTTTTCCGTGTTTAATAAATCATGCATTCTTCTCTCGCTCCTTCCCTCTCCTTGTTTCGTCCGTCCTTTTTCTCTTGCTCTCGCTTCTAATCGCCTTCCATTCCCCTTTCTCCCTCGGCTCCAATTGTATCTCGTCTCGAGGAGCACTGCAGCGAACAGTGGCCCACATCCTGGGCCTTCATCTCCATGGTCACCATTCATCCAAACATCATGGCCCCCTTTTGTCACCCAGGACATGGCGGGCAATTCAAACTGCCCTCACAAAGGCTGATAACCCCCATTCACACAAGAACTCACCCATACCTTTCGCTGGCATGCTCCATTCGCAGCATTTGTAATGTGGGCATATGCCGTTGTTTGCAATTCAGGGAGGGATGGGGATTTGTGATCGATAAGAGACCTTGCATACCCTTTATTATTGATTGATGTCCTCTGAAATGTTTTACACACTTATGGATGGACACAAAGATTTCTATGAAACATTGGGTATGTAGGCTTCTGCAGGACAGGACCAATTATCGCTCAACCCCATAAAACCCTGAGGAGATATTGTCCTCTATGCTGCAATGGGGATCCGTTTTTCCTCCCCCAACTCTGGCCTTGACCACTCAAAGACAGAGATCAAACTGACTGTGGACCAGCACAAGAACCTGGAGAACCTTTGCAACAAGCTATCGTCATCCATGAATCGGCAATGACGGAGGGGGGGGGACACACACGGAGAAAACAACATCTCAACTCAAGCACACTTTCTAATGGTTCAGATACAATCGTTCCTTACTGCCGCTCCTCTGCCTTATACTCGGGGTCTCAAACAAGGCAGTCATTCAGAAAGCGAGCCACTGTAATCTGGCCAACAAATTCTAAAGCTGCTGCCTATAATTAGCTCCTTTCTCTATCAAACACAGGCTTCCACTTTCAATCAAACTTTTCAACATCACCTTTCCTAGTAAGACACAGGGCCGATTTAACAGCTCCCGCTCTGTGGCTGGCTGGCAGCAATGTGAGATCTGTGAATGAACAGGTGAAAATCTACTATTTCATTCAGTAGCAAAGTGGTTCGAAGAGTAGCAAAGTGTCCTCATCATCGCTTAATGAGATGTCGCATGGCTACTGTTGGATAGAGTTAAGGGTTTTACAATACATTAAGTGTGTGCATTGATTCTGCTGATAGTATTCAGCCCACAATTCAACTAATTAATGTTAGTCTATACCGAAGGCTGGGCAATAGATGTTAGACCCCATTGATTTGTCATTGTTAGAACCAACAGAACTGGATGTGCATGGCTGTGAGGGCTAGTAGATGGGGAAATTAGGTTTCAGAACTAGTGGACCTCATTATTTACAGCATTTATAGTATAGGCCTTTGCTTTCCGGCTACCCGGATAAAGCACTAAATAAACTTCAGTTAGTGCTAAATACGGATGCTAGAATCCTGACTAGAACCAAAAATGTTGTATCATATTACTCCAGTGCTAGCCTCCATACACTGGCTTCCTGTTAAGGCAAGGGCTGATTTCAAGGTTTTACTGCTAACCTACAAAGCATTACATGGGCTTGCTCCTGGCATGATGACTCCTTGCTGTCATGCTAATAAACAGGACCTGCTAATAAACAGGATGATGATGAGTGGTGGAGTGGTGCTCTTGTTCCTAGAGAAGTTGAAGACCTCTGATGCTCCTCTCCCCTGAAACGTGTGAGGTCTCGCATAAAAAAAATCCCCCACCCTCAAAAAAAAATCACTGTATCGACCCAAATCAGTATGTCCCGGACTTGGTGTCTATGACATGGCCTGGGCCCTCCGCTGTGTGTGGATGAGGTGGCAGACCAGGGACTCGCTGCACAACCTGTGGCCCAGGGAGGAGCAAGGGTGAGTGGGTACAGCGGAGCGGAGGGCCTGCTGCTCGAGCAAATGGCACAGCTATTAGTGAGGGATGAGGCTTCCTGGTGAGGTGTGACTGTGCTGCAAAGGGCCCAATCAGGCTGAGACCAGGAGGTCCTGACTGCTAATACATTACCTGGGAGCGGAGAGGCAGGATAGCTGAGCGACAAACTAAAAGTGGGCTTGTGATCGGTTCAGTGGAAGAGCAGCTAACAAAAAGAGTGCCATTGAATTCACCGGAGTAATATAGCTTCTGACCCTTACTGAGAAGAGTTGATCGATAAATGGATCAAATGTAGAATGTAGGGGCCTCCCGAGTGGCGCACAATTGGCCTAGTATCGCCCGGGTTAGGGGAGGATTTGGCCAGTGGGGCTTTACATGACTCATCGTACTCCAGCGACTCCTTGTGGCGGGCCGGGTGCCTGTGGGCTAACCCCGGTCACCAGTCGAGTAGGGACTCCCAATCCAGGTTAAGCTGGCGAGTGTTAAGGAGCGCGGATAGGTGGGTCATGTTTCGAAGGACGCATGACTCCACCTTCGCCTTTCCCGAGCCCGTTGGGGAGTTGCAGCGATGAGACAAGATCAGAAATTGACGAGAAAAAGCGGGTAAAATACAAAAAACAAATGTTTTATAATAAGGATTTTGTAGAATTTAAATACCGGTAAAGTGTTTAGAGTAGTAATATATAGCCGCTCCATGCCATTGGTGGCAATTGCATGAGTCTGATACATGGGTTTGTGCAGTGTCCATTGAGAAAAGTATTTTCTATGAACTTGATTGAGATCAAGGAAATATTCAGTCATCCATTTTCTCATATAGCAGACAATCACAGACCAACATACCAGACTCTACACGTCCACCTTTACTCTATCTGGAACAGGTTCTTGTATTTGCTTCAAGAGAAAGCTAAATCTACACATACATCTCCGGCAAAAACCAATGATCCGGTGTGGAGAGACTGCTACAGTGCCTTCAGAGAGTATTCATACACCTCAGCTTTTTCTCAGCCATTGACACGAAACACCCTCAATAATAACAAAAGTGAAAACATGTTTTTAGAAATATTAGCAAATGTATTGACAAATACACAAATATGTCATTTACATAAGTATTCCCACCCCTGAGTCAATACATGTCATAATTACCGTTGGCTAAGAGATTTGCAGTCCTGGATTTTTAAAATACTTACCCATTATTATTTTTAAAAAATCTTCAAGCTCTGTCAAATTGGTTGCTGGACAACCATCATTGCTAGACAACCATTTTCAAGTCTTGCCATAGATGTTCATGTAGATTTAAGTCTAAACTGTTTCCCTCTAGGATCTTACCTGTGCTTAGCTCTATTCTGTTTATTTTTTTTATCCTAAAAATCTCCCTAGTCCTTGCCGATGGCAAGCATACTCATACCATGACACAGCCACCACTATGCTTGAACATATGGTGAGTGGTACTCAGTAAGGGCGCCCGAGTGGTGCAGTGGCCTAAGGCACTGCATCTCATTGCTAGAGGCATCACTACAAACCCTGGTTTGATTCCATGCTGTATCACAACTGGCCGTGATTGGGAGTCCCACAATTGGCCGAGCGTTGTCCGGGTTTGGCTGGGGTAGTCCGTCATTGTAAATAAGAATTTGTTCTTAACTGACTTGCCTAGTTAAATAAAGGTGAAATACATTTATAAAAAGTGTTGTATTGGATATGCTCCAAACATAACACTTTGTGTTCAGGACAAAAAAGTGAATTGCTTTGCCACATTTTTAGTGCCTTGTTGCAAACTGGATGCACGTTATATTCTGTACAGGCTTATCACTGTCAATTAGTTTAATATAGTGGAGTAAAGACAATGTTGTTGATCTATCCTCAGTGTTCTCCTAGCACAGCTACAGTTGAAGTCGGAAGTTTACATACACCTTAGACAAATACATTTAAACTCAGTTTTTCACAATTCCTGACATTTAATCTTCGTAAAAAGTCCCTGTCTTAGGTCAATTAGGATCACCACTTTATTTTAAGAATGTGAGATGTCAGAATAGTAGTAGAGAATGATTTATTTCAGCTTTTATTTCTTTCATCACATTCCCAGGAGGTCAAAAGTTTACATACACTCAATTAGTATGTGGTACCATTGCCTTTAAATTGTTTAACTTGGGTCAAACATTTTGGGTAGCCTTCCACAAGCTTCCCACAATAAGTTGGGTGAATATTGGCCCATTCCTCCTGACAAAGCTGGTGTAACTGAGTCAGGTTTGTAAACCTCCTTGCTCACACATGCTTTTTCAGTTCTGCCCACAAATTTTCTATATGATTGAGATCTGGGCTTTGTGATGGCCACTCCAATACCTTGACTTTGTTGTCCTTAAGCCATTTTACCACAACTTTGGAAGTATACTTGGGGTCATTGTCCATTTGGAAGACCCATTTGCAACCAAGCTTTAACTTCCTGATGTTTTGAGATGTTGCGTCAATATAGCCACATAATTTTCCTCCCTCATGATGCCATCTATTTTGTGAAGTGCACCAGTCCCTCCTGCAGCAAAGCACCTCCACAACATGATGCTGCCACCCCCGTGCTCAACGGTTGGGATGATGTTCTTCGGCTTGCAAGACTCCGCCCTTTTCCTCCAAGCATAACGATTGTCATTATGGCCAAACAGTTCTATTTTTGTTTGTTCATCGGACCAGAGGACATTTATCCAAAAAGTATGACCTTTGTCCCCATGTGCAGTTGCAAACCGTAGTCTGCCCTTTTTATGGTGGTTTTGGAGCAGTGGCTTCTTCCTTGCTGAGCGGCCTTTCAGGTTATGTCGATATAGGACTTGTTTTACTTGCATACTATTATTTGTACAGATGAACGTGGTGCCTTCAGGCATTTGGAAATTGATCCCAAGGATGAACCAGACTTTTGGAGGTTTACAACTTTTTTTCTGAGGTCTTGGATGATTTATTTTTATTTTCCCATGATGTCAAGCAAAGAGGCACTGAGTTTGAAGGTAGGCCTTGAAATACATCCACAGGTACACCTCCAATTGACTCACATGATGTCAATTAGCCTATCAGAAGCTTCTAAAGCCATGACATCATTTTCTGAAGTTTTCCAAGCTGTTTAAAGGGACAGTCAACTTAGTGTATGTAAACTTCTGACCCACTGGAATTGTGATACAGTGAATTATAAATAATCTGTCTGTAAACAATTGTTGGAAAAATGACTTGTGTCATGCACAAAGTAGATGTCCTAACTGACTTGTTAAAACTATAGTTTGTTAACAAGAAATGTGTGGAGTGGTTGAAAAACGAGTTTTCATGACTCCAACCTAAGTGTATGTAAACTTCCAACTTCAACTGTATTAAACTCACCATTGGCATCATGGTGAAATCCCTGAGAGGTTTCCTTCCTCTCCAGCAACTGAGTTAGAAAGAACACCTGTATCTTTGTAGAGACTGGGTGTATTGTTACACCATCCAAAGTGTAATTAATAACTTCACCATGCTCAAAGGGATATTTAATGTCTGCTTTTTTATTTTTACCTATCTACCAATAGGTGCCCTTCTTTGGGAGTCATTGGAAAACCTCCCTGGTCTTTTTGGTTGAATATGTGTTTGGAATTCACTGCTCGACGGAAGGACCTTACAGATAATTGTGTGGGGTACAGAGATGAGGTAGTCATTCAAATATCACGCTAAACACTATTATTGCACAAAGAGTGAGTCCGTGCAACTTATTATGTGACTTGTTAAGAAGATTTTTACTCCTGAACTTATATACTTGCCATGACAAAGTGGTTGAATCCTTATTGACTCATAATTCCACTTTGAAAATTATGGGGTATTTTGTGTAAGCCAGTGACACATTTTTTATCCATTATAAATTTAGGCTGTAATACAACAAAATGTGGGAAGAGTCAAGGGGTGTGAATATTTTCTGAAGGCACTGTACTTCTGTTACAAGAATTATGTTCTCAATGTTCACAAACCAATTCAATCAAACTACCCGGTCTGCTAATCAGGATTTGTAAGATACTGATTGAAATGAAGCAGACAGAGGCCCAGCTAAAATAGTCAATAAGGTTTATTTGCGGGAGAGAAGCCAGGATAAAATGAATTGTTTTGTATTCTTGACTTTAGAACGTTCCTGTGAATAAACCTTATTGACTATTTTAGCTGGGCCTCCGTCTGCTTCATTTCAATCAGTATCTTACAAATCCTGATTAGCAGACCGGGTAGTTTGATTGAATTGGTTTGTGAACATTGAGAACATAATTCTCGTAACAACTTCCTCTTTTGACCTTTGTGTAACTTTCTCCTCCTCAAATAAAACCTAATCCCCCTCAAATAAAACCTAAACACCCTCTCTGCTCCTCTCCACACAGAGCTCAATCTCTCCCTCCCTCCATGTTTGTATTCAAAGAGACTGAGATTCTTGTTTGTAATTAAAAGCCCTATAACATTTTCTTAAATAAAATATGACAATTATTATTCCTGCTCTGGCTCCTCTCAGGGCCCCCAGCACAGAGCAGAGCAGGCCAAACCCTTCCTGCATTCCTTTCTTAGCAGGCACTTCATATCACAGACCCTGGGTGGTAGGTCGTCTTGTTAGATAGAGCCTACTATCTGCAGAAGCAGGGCTGAGAGACAAGGGAGCCTACTAATTTCATTAGTCAAACGGCCTGGAAGCGCTAGGAAGGTGTGTGTGGGGTGGGTCATGTTTAGGAAAGTCCAGCCCTTGACACCCAAACCAACAACTCCATAATGGTGTTGTCATACTTGCTGATTCATCTGAAGCCACATAATAACGAGATGACTAATACAGTACTCCAATAGACATAGAATGGCTGTACGAATAGGAATATGTAGGCTGTAAAGGAGGCTGGTGGGAGGAGCTATAGGAGGACAGGCTCGTTGTAATGGCTGGAATGGAATTATTGGAACAATGTCATACGTGGTTTCCATATGTTTGATAAATTCCATGTAATTAATTCCAGTCATTACAGTGAGCCCTCCTCCTATAGCTCCTTCCACCAGCCTCCACTGATCAGCATATTTTTTTATTTTATTTTAAATAACTCCCTAATGGGCAAACTCACCAAACACACGTCATGGTTTGATAAACTTTTGACTGCGTGACCTTAGCTGAGGAACGTGGACTCATTTCAACTCAATTATCCGTGGTCACCAAATTCCTCAAACGCGCAGGCCTGTATAAATGTTACATAACCATCTGACTATTCATTGAAACGAAACGAATGAAATCCCCTAATAACAAACACGGCCGAAGAACTACAAAACAGTCAGGCTTGACTCAGACCTCTAAAAGGTAAAAGAGATTGGTTACAAAACGACAGGAAATCTGTCGGCCCCAATAGCCTACAATTCACCAAAAGTCGTAAAACTAGAAGTGTGTCTACCTACAAGACCGTCTCGAACTTGATAACTGGCAGACTGAAAATCAACAGTGACAATTGACAGAGTGGAGAACAGGGGCCGCAAGCAAACCGTGGCTGTTTGTCAACATGTCAGAGAACCTTTATAACAGTAGAGGAAACCGTCACAAATACACTGAACTCTGCACGTTGAGAGATCTTGGATAGCGTATCCCACGATACCACATGCACTCTAACATAGGAGTGGCCACAATGCGGACTTGCAATCTCAGCAAAAGCGTTTCTCGTGTGAGTGCAAGCACAAATGAATGCCTTTATATTAAATGGCAACGTCATCCTATTTGTGTAGTTACATTATTGGACGCAACATTTGCTTCTGTAAGGCACTTAGATACACAATGTTGCAACTCGCGTCACTGAAACAATGATCGATATGGTGCGCAGACTATATGAGCATTCCATTTTGAAGTTCAAAATTCGTGTTCACTGAAAACAGAAACTGAAGAAATCGAGACATGCAACTTCGTAGATTTGGGAATTGTAGACTAGATTATTATTTTTTTAAAGGCCATAACATTTCGATGTGTAAGGCTATAAAAACTTCCTCCCGAAACGGGTTTAGTTTCTGTAGGAAACAAATGTCAAAACATGTTGACGGATTAAAAACATGCCTTGCACTCCAGCTGTCCCAACTAGTGGGATACTATGTACCTATTTACATTCATCTTTGAAACAAGACCGCAATAGAAATAAAAGGTCGAAATATCTATAGGGTAGTCTAGCCAATAACTTATTACGCAGTAATTAACGAATGTTATGCGTCCAGAGCTATCTTATGACATCGGGCCTCGACTGACCACTAGTCCAAAATGATCCTTGGATCGAGGGGAAATGACAGCAGATCGTTGGGTGATGTAATTTAGCCAACAAAAAGACAGGATTTTATTTGTTATTCGTCGAAAAAAACATTTACACGTTTTCTGCCCATAACGCATGGCATGGGGACCTTATATTTCCAAATTGATCCACACATTTTAGTCCATGAATGCTCCCTTCTGTCCATTCACATGTAACTGTGAACAAATGAAGGGAAAACGATGGAACATAATTGGAACGTAATTGACACAGATAAATCACCCTTTGACAACCATCTATTGCAGAATGACATTCGTTTTATTTGGGCACATGAATTAAGATGAGATTTTTGGTTTTGTGCAAGAGGGGAAAATCTCTCAGAAGAGCTTGGCCCTGGCCTGACAAACCCCATTCCACACAGAAAGATTGCAGACCCGTTTGCTGCACATTTTTTTTTCTGTCTGAACGAGATTCACTTTTTATTACCCCCCACTTCACTCCTAACTACCTATTTAACCTTGGGAAATAACTGTTATACGGAACATTGTTTTCATTGCGACACCATCATAATCAGTTAAAGTAAATTGTTTTCGTTTTTAAACCCGTTTAGCGAAATAAAACATTGGCAAAATGAAGTGGTACATACCATAGCATTCCTCCCTCTTCTCTCGTTCACTCCTTTCTCTCCAATGTCCTCCGTCGCAACTCGCAAAAACAGCAATCCCAACGTCTCGAGAATATGATTAGGAAAGAGGGGAAATTCTACTCCTCTAACAGTCACATAAATCTATATATTTCCCTTTTGGACACTTGGTATATTTCTTTCCCCTGAAATCAAGTCTCAATTTTCACAAGTAGCGTATTAAGTTTTCGGTACCATCTGCATGTTTAGTTCATCCTCTTCCCTTTGCACACAACACAATTATCTAAATTATCTCGGAGAAATGCAGTGGAACTTCAGTTTCTTGTCCGCTGAATGTTCGTGTTAGGAAAGAGGGGGCGTTAGAAAGGCTTGAGTCGTTGTGTTTTGCCTCTTGGTTCACCACGTTGTTTTGACCAATTGTCATTTCCTTTGTTGTGTCCAATATACACGTCTGCCCATATACGCGTACACAGAATATGCCGTGTTAGGTGATGCTCAGTGCTCATTTAATAATAGCAACCCTAAATGTTGTGTTTCCTATGAGTATCACTTCCCAGACTGTCCAAATGTATGACAGTGTGTAAGTGTATTTTTTTTACAGCTTCCCAATAATGGCGGCCCGGCCCTTCTCCAGAATACAGCCTAGCCTCTCTCCTCCTCTGTCCTATTCGGAGAATAGAGAGAGGGAGCTGTAGCCTACCAGAGCGAAGTCTCGCTCAGTGGCGCTTGGACACAATTACAACACACAGACATTCTGTTTCTAAATAACATAATTGCTTTTATTCTCCTAATAGTTAATGTTATTCATCATACTTCGTTTTATTTTATTTTGCTGTATTAATTATACACTTCAATTTAAAGGGGCAATCTGCAATAGCGACATCAGTTTTTGGACACAAATGAATGACACACCCATGAATTATTGAAGAATATAGAGCTTATAAATGCCTCATGAACTTAGTTAAACTGTCATACCCCATCAGAACGCAACATATAAGCTTGTTTTACTACAAAGTAATTGTAAACAATCACTAACTCAAAACATGGTCAAATTACACTGAGCATACAAAACATTAAGAACACCTGCTCTTTCCTTGACACATCCAGGTAAAAGCTATGATCCCTAATCGATGTCACTTGTTAAATCCACTTCAATCAGTGTAGATGAGGGGGAGTACACAGGTTAATGATGGATATTTAAGCCTTGAGACAGTTGAGACTTGGATTGTGTGTGTGCCATTCAGAGGGGGAAAATATTTAAGTCCCTTTGAACGGGGTATGGTAGTAGGTGCCAGGCAAATTGTATTTGTCAAATGCGCCAAATACAACAGGTGTAGTAGACCTTACAGTGAAATTCTTACTTACGAGCCCTAACCAACAATGTAGTTTATATATATATATTTTTTTTAAATACCTAAAAAAAAATAAGAATAAGAAATAAAAGCAAACAATTATTAAAGAACAGCAGTAAAACAACAATAGTGAGGCTAAATACACAGGGTACCGGTACAGAGTCAATGTGCGGGGGCACTGGTGTCAAGGTATTTGAGGTAATATCTACATCTAGGTCAAATCATTAAAGTGACTATCCATAGATAATAACAGAGAGTAGCAGAAGGGGGGCAATGCAAATAGTCTAAGTATCAATTTGATTAAATGTTCAGGAGTCTTATGGCTTGGGGGTAGAAGCTCTTTAGAAGCCTCTTGGACCTAGACTTGGTGCTCCGGTATTGCTTGCAATGCGGTAGCAGAGTGAACAGCCTATGACTAGGGTGGCTGGAGTCTTTGAACATTTTTAGGGCCTTCCTCTGGCCCGAGTGATGTACTGGGCCGTATGCACTACCCTCTGTAGTGCCTTGCGGTCATAGGCTGAGCAGTTACCATACCAGGCAGTGATGCAACCAGTCAGGATGCTCTCAATGGTGCAGCTGTATAACCTATTGAGGATCTCAGGACCCATGTCAAATCTTTTCAGTTTTCTGAGGGGGAATGGGTGTTGTCATGCCCTTTTCATGACTATCTTGGTGTGCTTGGACCTTGTTAGTTTGTTGGTGATGTGGACACCAAGGAACTTGAAGCTCTCAACAGCTTTGTCGATGAGAATGGGGGCGTGCTCGGTCCTCCTTTTCCTGTAGTCCATAATCATCTCCTTTGTCTTGATCACGTTGAGGGAGAGGTTGTTGTCCTGGCACCACACGGCGAGGTCTCTGACCTCCTCCCTATAGGCTGTCTCGTCATTTTCAGCCCTACCACTGTTGTGTCACAGGCAAACTTAATGATGGTGTTGGAGTCTTGCCTGGCCGTACAATCATGAGTGATCAGGGAGTACAGGAGGGGACTGAACACACACCCCTGAAGGGCCCTCGTGTTGAGGATCAGCGTGGAAGATGAGTTGTTACCGACCCTTACCACCTGGGGGCGGCCTGTCAGGAAGTCCAGGATCCAGTTGCAGGGGGAAGTGTTTAGTCCCAGGGTTCTTAGCTTAGTGATGAGCTTTGAGGGCACTATGGTGTTGAACACTGAGCTGTTGTCAATGAATAGCATTCTCACATAGGTGTTCCTTTTGTCCAGGTGGGAAAGGGCCAATAGAGATTGCATCATCTGTGGATCTGTTAGGGCGGTATGCAAATTGGAGTGGGTCTAGGGTCTCTGGGATAATGGTCTTGATGTAAGCCATGACCAGCCCCCTTCAAAGCATTTCATGGCTACAGATGTGAGTGCTACGGGTCAGTAGTCATTTAGGCAAGTTTACCTTAGTGTTCTTATGCACAGGGACTATGATGGTCTGCTTGAAACATGTTACAGACTCAAAAAAGGAGAGGTTGAAAATGTCAGTGAAGACACTTGACAGTTGGACAGCGCATGCTCGGAGTACACGTCGTGGTATTCCGTCTGGCCCTGCGCCCTTGTGAATGTTGACATTTTTAAAGGTCTTACTCACTTCGGCTGCGGAGAGTGTGATCACACAGTAGTCCGGAACAGCTGATGCTTTCATGCATGTTTCAGTGTTACTTGCCTCGTAGCGAGCATAGAAGTAATTTAGCTCATCTGGTAGGCTTGTGTCACTGGGTAGCTCTTGGCTATGATTCCCTTTGTAGTCTGTAATAGTTTGCAAGCCCTACCACATCCGACGAGCGTCGGAGCTGATGTTGTACGATTCGATCTTAATCCTGTATTGACGCTTTCCCTGTTTGATGGTTCGTTGGAGGGCATAGCGGGATTTCTTATAGGCTTCCGGGTTAGAGTCTCGCTCCTTGAAAGGCACACCAGTTTGTGTCGAGATCTGAAACGCTTCTGGGTTTTTCACACTCAACAGTTTCCCATGTGTATCAAAAATGGTCCACGACCCAAAGAACATCAAGCCAACTTGACACAACTGTGGGAAGCATTGAAGTCAACATGGGCCAGCATCCCTGTGGAACGCTTTTGACACCTTATAGAGTCCCTGCCCTGATAAATTAAGGCTGTTCTGAGGGCAAAAGGAGGGTGAAACTCAATATTAGGAACGTGTTCCAAATTTTGGGTATGCTCAGTGTGTGATTTTGATATCACGGATGGTCAGTCCTTGCATCCATAGCTCTGTCTATGAATTTTAGTGGTAACATTTCTCCAGCCTCATCCATCAGCTTTGGACCAAAACAGGGGTTGGGAAAACGCTTTGAAATTGTTTCAACTGCTGATTGCCCCTTTAACTGCACATACCCTTAATTGGTAGAATAAAACATAAAAAAAGGTAAAGGCAATTTAGGACATGAAATGAGATGCAACTTGCAAGAACTGGAGAAAAAAACTTCCAACAAATTCGTTTAATTTTTTCTAATTCATTGCATTTGAATCAATTTCCTGGAATTGACCCCAACTCTTGCAGGAGAACAGATGTATCCATGTCTGGCAATTATAGATATAAACCATTTTCACAATATCATGTCAGTTATGCCTTCACCACACAAATACACTCAGTTCTCTCTCCAAACTAGTAAATAGCATACTTGTATTGCATTTGATGCATTTTATATAAAATGCAACAAATGCCTAACTTACTGGCTTCACTGACTTCCGTACACAAATAATTCATGTACGACACTCCCATATCTTCCTTTACAATATTAACGAATCCTATATCTGATCCAGCACACAGGGAGAATGGGAGAGAGAGTATTCTTTTTTTTTTTTAGCCATTCAGAAAATCAATCATCTCAAAGCTCATTCCCGGTCCTCTAGACTTACTCATGCCACATCTCTCATATGGCTGCTTATTGAATTATTGGAGATAACTTTAAACCTGAGAAGAATTCAGTAGTCCTGATTATAGTCCTGATTTAAATGATATTGCCTTCTCCAAGAGGATATGACTTGACAATATAAAAACCACAAACACATGAAAGTTAAAGATAGAGATTCCACAGAGAGAGAAATGATGTATTGCAAGCTAAATATGATTGTTGTTCTACAATTCAAAACAGATGTTTAGTGGCTTGGGGACTTTGTCACGCATTGAATCTCTTTCTCTCTCCCTCTCTCACATACACACACAACAGTGGAAGCTGCTAAGGGGAGGATGGCTCATAATAATGGCTGGAATGGGGCAAATGGAATGGCATCCAACACGTGTTTGATGTACTTGATACCATTCCACTAATTACTCTCCAGCAATTACCACGAATTAAGATGCCACCAACTTCCTGTGACACGCACACACACACAGTGGCGTACAGCAGTTTTGCGGGACCCCTGCAAGGTCTGAGAACCCCCCCACCACCACACACACCTTACAACATGTAGTCTGAATCAGGCTGATCCTCATGTATATGTATTCTTCGGGGTGGAAGTTCACCCATACAAAGTAACATCCAATAGGGTTGGATAACTTTATCTCTTTATTGGCAGAATATTTGATCATAATTACTTTGCTAAAAATTCCAAACAGTCCACATACTCTAACAGTTACTCTTGATCTTTGTATTAATGTTTTATGATAGGTGAACATCCTCCCTTTAAACACACAAGTTGAAAGTACAGCACTCCGAGTCAACAAGCTGCTTGCGGTCCAATCATTTTAGTCAGTGAGTTCACAGCAATATTTAAATGACCTCAGTCACACAGAGCAAGATTAGCAGGGGTCAAAGTTTCATTCATAATCTGTCCCTGTTTTACATTTTCTCCTCTACAACTGAACTACTACTGGCCACTCACTGCGACAAGCGAGCCCAACTATACCGATCTCTCTGACCAAGACCTTTCTGAAAGTGTTTAGTTTTTTAACCAAAGTATGACATTTGGGAAATGCTCTGAACTGTTTCATACGCTCCTATTCATTTAACAGACACAACAGCCTTGGAAAACCATTGGAAAACAACACAGCAAAGCAGTCTAACGAGAGAAGAAGCCATGTTTTCTACTTGGTTTCCCCCCTTTTTCTCTATCCCATCTCAACTCTCTCTGTATGCAGCTGAAATATTTCTGGGTCCCAGGGGCATGCACATTCCTCCCCCTCACAGTTGTGCAATCCCTGACAATCAACCGCCCTCCCCCCCTTCGGCCTCCCTGGCCCAACGCACGGCACAGAGGAGCTGTCCAAACTGTCTGGACAATGTTCTGCAGTGGATCGACTACCCACCAGACCAGTTAACAAACTCATGGGCCCTGACTTTGCAGAAAACAGCCAAATGATGTAACACAAATGGCTGACCCTCCATTTTGAGACTTCTTGGTGTGGGGTTGGGAAGAAAAGAGTATTCCCTACCTTCGGTGTGAAAGTCACAGGCTCTGAAAGACAACATGTATATATATATATATTTATATATATTAACATGTGTTTTGTTGTTTTTGCTGAGATTTAGTGTTGTGTCCCAATCTGCCGGTATAATAGCCAATGTTACACCCTGCAAATAGTCCTTGTGGTTGAAGGCATGATGTCAGAGAGTTTGTAATGTATGTTTCATTTGGACTATGGAAACATTTTAAAGTAGCATGGTGTCTTCCCTCGGGTTTAATAGGGTCAACAGAAATCCATGATAATGGAATAGGTCAAAATTATATGAGACATATTGATTATATATCTGTCTCTTTTTTCCTTTTCATAGTCAAGCACAGTGGTAGCCTATAATATTTTATTTTTTATTAAGATATTTAAAAAAAAATCTTTATTGAACAAGGCGAGTCAGTTAAGGACACATTCTTATTTACAATGACAGCCTACACTATAACGCAATTTTCCATTTTATTTTAGATAATTGAATTCCTCCTAGCTTACGACAACTCACAAAAACCATAGCACTTAGCTTGAAGTGATACTTTACCAAAATACTTGAAGTGATGTCAACAAAATGTAATGTGCCATAAGATACAATAATAAGTCAAAGTGCCTGTAAATGATTAATACTGCAAAATTTGCACTTTCCCTTGCTGACTTTTTTTGTTGCTTGATTGGTCAAACCTAAACCATACGAATCCGCAGCTGACACAAGAAGGCACAGAGGGGTGCATGCTGGTTCTAGTAGGGAAATACAAATTTCTTAACTTTTTATAGAACGATTTTACGGGTCTGAGAAAACTACATTTCCCACAATGCCATGCACCTTTTCCTGTACATCATTCTCGTGAAGATAGCGGGCAATCGGTCGTCAAAACAATCCTATCATTTTGAGAATTTATGTCAAATCAAATATATAAATCACCAGGCTACGGGAATTGATATTGTTTAAAACAACCGACTCAAAGAAAAGACAATGGTATGTTTGCAATTGGGTACATTTTGTGGCCAATTGCTTTGCTCTAACGTTAGCTAGCGAGCTAATTTCGTTCGCCAGTATCATGTGAAATGTATGAGACGCCTAGAAGTCATAGCCTGCTAGATAACGTTATATATTCGAATTAAACAAACCTATCGATTTAAATGGATCAATTAGCTATATCCGGCGCCCGACTTTGTTTTACGAAGCAACTGCCTGGCTTGTATGTATGTCAGCAGTAACGTTAGACTAGTTAGCCACCTAGCTAGTTAACGTTAGCTATCGAACATAACTAGCTAGCTATATATATTTACCTGACAGGGCGTGGCTAGCTAACGTTAGCTAGTAATCTAGGCGTTGTAAAGGAATGCACATCCGTCTGCACACTCTTATCCAATCAGCCATGCTCAGAAATGCACTGTTTGTGCTTTGTTATAGTATGAGGTGAAACTGATGGTGCATAGGAGTGGTGATAACGTCCAGTGAACCCATAGTTAGATCTGAGAAGGCATATCCAAGACCAGGCTAGCAAGGGTTCAAGGTTTCAGAATGTTCAAATGGAAATGAGGTGTGTAGAACGCCTATGACTCTCTGACAAGAGAAACCGCGAAAATCAAGTTCTATAACTACATTACATCAAGGCCTAGGCTCGCGTGGCTAACGTTATATTGCGAGTAGAGAATATAGGAATGTAACTAGCCACGTTACTATAGCAGGGATGTAACAAGCTACATTACAATATCAGGGCTCTCAAACCCTAATAATTAGCTTGTTGATAAACTGAACCAGGTTAGTTACAACTGGGGTTGGAGTGGAAACTTACAGGAGGGTAGTTCTCCAGGAACAGTGTTGGAGACCCACTGTACTAGACGGCAGAACATTTCTCACGCTTCATTTTCTCTCCTCCCCTGACATACAGATCCGCTTCATCCTTATTCAGAACCGAGCAGGGAAGACCCGACTGGCCAAGTGGTACATGCAGTTTGATGACGACGAGAAACAGAAGCTGATTGAGGAGGTACATGCTGTGGTGACTGTCCGTGATGCCAAGCACACCAACTTTGTGGAGGTAAGGCTTTGCATGATGCCACGTGTGTGCCCTAATGTAGGCTATTAGTTTCTGGCAATTGTACTCGTTGTCACTATCTGGCCATTCTAGAATGGCTGGAAGCAACCAGGGACTATAACTCAAGGTCTGGAGCTGCATTTGACAAACAGTTTACTTGGCTTTATAGTGACGCGGGCCTAAATTGTATCATACATTTTGACACTGACGAGACGGTGGATAAAAGGCTATTTTCTACTGATATGCTGTAGCACTAATTGGTTAACCAAGTTTAATTTAATATTTCATTGTAAATGGAAAAAGTACTGCTTGCAAGTCAATTTCAATACTGTAATTATTCATAGATGAAAAATCAAAACCACATATTGAGATGCTTGTCTGTCTTGTCTCCAGTTCAGGAACTTCAAGATCATCTATAGGCGCTATGCAGGTCTGTACTTCTGTATATGCGTGGATGTGACAGACAACAACCTGGCATACCTGGAGGGCATTCACAACTTTGTGGAGGTATGACACTAAAACACATCAACTCACACATAGACTGTTTAATTATGATGACCCACAATGTGGGAGCTGTTTTAGGTCAATGACTCTTCGGCTGGTTTATGTGAAGGAATGTGGGCTAATCAAATTTACACCTTAATAGCTGAATGATTAGGCATATTTTATTAGTAAACTATTGTAACGATGTGCTCCTACAGAGCTCTTTGGAATACAGAGTACCACAGCATGAGTCATAATACCCAGAAAACGTAGCGGTCAGGTCGAAATAGTTCCAATTGTTTATCCACCATTAATGTCTCTCATAGGATATTTTAGAAACACTTAAATACGGGCTGTTTCGTGCAGGCATACCCTGGCGTGACGTTTTGATAACTGTAAATCTCTCTAGGACAATGTGTCTTATCAATCAATATATTCAACTATAAAGAAAACAAATGAACCGTTAATGTGGCTACCATAAAGAACTACAAGTTGCCGTGACAATCTGGACGAGAATGCCGAATCGAGGCAAATCTCTGGATTAACTATCTAAATTTAGACATGAATAAATTGGCAACATTTTTTAAATGGTGCAAGTTTTTAAATTGACAATACCAGTTAGCAAAGGTGTCAGCTAGAGATGACATGCAGGGATTTGTAGTTTTGCATGATGTCTACGTTGATGCCAATTAGCACTTTTGAATCTGAGAGTAAATAGAGCTGAATATATTGAAAAGTCACCTTGTCCGAGAAATTTTATTCATCAAAATGTCACTCCGGGGTAAGCCTACACGAAACACAGCCCTTATTTTAAATGCTCCTAAAATCCCCTATGGGGAAAAACACTGGGTATTATGACACCTCCACTGTGGGTCTCTATTTTCTATGCCATCTTACCCAGTGTAATACGCCCCCTATCGTCTTTCGCTTCTCTGCAAAAGTAAGACCAAAACAAAGTGGGGGGGGGGTCTCTGGTGTTCTTTGTTCCCGAAAAGCATTCCCTGGGTGGCATTCCTCCCGGGTCGAGGGGAAACAGTGGAACAGCTCGCACTGTGCTCCCTGTCCGAGGGACAGGCGGAATGTGGCTGTGAAGGAAAACAGCTGAGATTTTTGACACTTGTGTTTTTGACACAAGAGCACCGTGTCCTGGAATGCTGGACTTCCTCAGGCCCTTAAATGACCACGGCTTCATCTCAAATGATTCCCTATATAGGCTAGTGCACTACTTCAGACCAGAGCCATTGTTAATGTAACAAAACCTGACCTCTTCCTTTTCCCCCTTTTAGGTGTTGAATGAGTATTTCCACAACGTATGCGAGTTGGACCTGGTGTTCAACTTCTACAAGGTAAGAGTAAAAGTGTTGATTTAATTTTAAAACCAAACAATCTCAGTGCTAAGAGGAAAGAGAAAGGAGCAGAAGAAACCCGGGGGAGGTGAAGATGCATTGAAATTGTATTTTATTTCCTTGCAATGGGGAGGTGCCATGGCAACGAGGATGGGACGCATAATTACAACAGTCAATTAGGCTCCTCCACACTAGTTTGGTGGCGATTGGTTTTCCTCTACAGGAAATGCTAAGCAATTAAAACTCTCCACCTGATAACCGCCCTTTAAGCAGTTATCGTGTCAATTGCATAAGGTATTTCTGAATATTCGCCCACTCGCTGAAACTTAAAGAAGCGCAGCCCACGGTGAAAGCTGCTGCGCTCTGCGATTTCTTCTAAGTCAAAGAAACCAGAGTGCCAGAAAGCGACATGATGGCAAACATCAGCTCATCTCAACATCAACCCCCCCTCTATTAGATCTAGTGCCACAACAGCAAGACACATATACATAATGGGGTGAAGATGAATCTGAAGGATCTATACAGTTCTCCAACACTTTTGTTTTTAAAGCTGTGTGTACAGGGCGTTTGAGCGGTGCAGAAGGCTGACCTGTGTCCTAACCTGCTTCTACCCGTCCTGTGTGTTCTGTCCCAGGTGTACACGGTGGTGGACGAGATGTTCCTGGCGGGGGAGATCAGAGAGACGAGCCAGACCAAGGTCCTCAAGCAGCTGCTAATGCTCCAGTCCCTCGAGTAGCCAACAGAGCAGCCATCTTGAACAGTCCATCGCCTAACCCCATCAGTCACTCTGGAATGGACCCCTCTCATTTGCCAGCCTCCATGGAGCAGGCCCTTACAGAAACCAGGGGCTTATTCACGAAGCTGCAAAGTCACAGAAGGTTCAGATAGAAATGCATAATGTAGAACAGACATTCTGTCATGCAGAATTGGGAATCTAGTCAGCTCTACACATTACATTTCTATTTGCAACAATGAGAGTTTCAACCTTCTGATTATGCCCCATAAAGACTGTATTTTGGTGATGCGTGGCAGATATGGCCCTTAACACTTTCATTTCTTAACCACCAGTTCAAGTAAAATCATCTGGATGAGTACATTTGCTGCACTTGAAAATAAATGTTCTCTCTATGCCCTGTCTCAAGCTGGAGGCTGCACTTATGGCAGACTAGGGTTGCCAGTTATTCACCTGTGTATCCTGCCTATACTAGTGGAGAGCGAGGATAACAAGGATGCACTGTTCTGGCAACCCCAGAGCGGCACTAAAGTAGCTAACAAGCACAAGAAAACCCTTGTAAACTGCCTGTGATATCCCTGTCTACTTTTCACCATACTTCTGCCTGGGAGAATCAGTTTGAGCTGCAGAGTGACTAAACCACCACTACGAATGCCCATTGAACTCTGGTGGTGGTTCACAGTTCAATGGAGTGCACTTACTATGAGTGCTGTTGAGAGGTCTGGTAATGGCAACCTGTAAAGGGTCGCATCTACTGTGATATTAAATAGGAGATTCTCTGGTCTTAACTTAATGTCAGGTTATATCAGACAATGTGTCTCCACTCCACATACGGTGCTTGTTAGTCACACCCAGATGTGTTAAAATTTAAATACAAACTACTTTAAGATAAAGTAAACTCAACAGGAAAAAAAGTTACTGATAAGGAATCTAGCTAATGGAAATATACAGTGATATATTTTATGTAAAGCAGTACTGTGAAGTTTGTTTTGTATGGTGTATATATATATATAGTGTGAAACCATTGTCCATTCCAGGCCTTTCCTCAGCTTCTGCCTCTCTCGTCAATGGGTGTTTAATACACAGATCCGAATTGGGGGGAAATTCCATTAATATTCACTGGTCACCTCATTCATACTACAAACAATGGGTTTCGAACATCAACCAGAGGCCAAAAAATAGGTCCAAAACTCCAGAGGCACTTAACTAGGTCTGTGACGCCACCTTCTACCGCTTCTCATTGTAAACATGTCCAGTCTTGCATCTCCCAACATATCACTATTATGGTCTGTTAAATGTTTTGTTTTTTGGGGCTATAGTGTGAGATGTGAGTTTAGGTGTTACTGTCTCCTGTCATTCTATTCCAGTCAGTGTATATACAACAAAAAATCGAAGTACTAAATAAAGTGTTACAAATATCTTGTGCTTTTTGATACTGTAGATAATGTGATGTACATTGGAAACACATTCATTTTTGTAGTGATATCACCATCTAGTGGTATTAAACCAGCATAGCCTTCACATTCTGGAATCTGCCCTCTGTCGTCATTCTAGCAGCCTCCCAGTGATCGATAAAATCAATCAATATATCCACTTCAGATACATTAACCCACTCTGCCTGTTACTCCACTGACCTACAAACAGAAATTCAGACAATTAGACAGGCAAAGTTTTTACTATGTAGACTAGCATATTAAGTCTTCCCTGATACACTAACCGTACCCTACTGTCTCCATGGAGGATAGGCAGCCAGGTTGAAAACAATGAACGCGTGTGCACATATTTAAAAAGACATGATCCGCAAATCAAAATCCACATTAAAAAGCAAAGTTGATTTCGAATAGACCTTTAAAATGAACAAGCAAACCTTCCCTGCCAAAAACAATCCAATAGACAAACAAATATTTACAGCATAGATTATTCAGATGTACAGTAGTTCTTAAAATGGTTACTAAGCAACAACTGAGTTTCTGCTCCGTTCAGAGTGGAGAAAGGACAGAAGACATTAGGGACAGACTAAGTTAATAATAGGCTGACAGCCCAAAGATTAAGTTCTTACGATGCAGCCAATAGAATACTCTGCATTATTGAGACCAGGGTTCAATGGTATTAGGGTCGAGCAGCATGGAGTGCAACACTACTGCCGTGATTTGCTGTCAGTCTGTAGTCTGTACACAAACACGGGCTCAGGAAGTCACAGTAAATCTCCCAAGTGTTGCATCGTCCCTACAACGGCAGCAGACAAATGGGTCAACATAAAATTGCAGAGGGAATCATTTTACTACAACCCTGGAGAGGAAAAATAGAACAGCTGGCTGGCAGGTCAGTCAACACTTGGAGAGAAAGGACAAAACCCTCAGTTGTTCTTCAGTAAGGAATGACTAACTTCCAATTGCTCTTTTTATTACAGTATATTTTTCAATCAATACAAATCTTACAATTCTATGGATACAGTATATAAACAATCTCAATTTAAAAAAAGTGGCACTTGCAAAAGAGAAACAAAAATAACAAAGCAGACTTTTTTAAAACACAAAATGGGAACATTCTTTCTCAGGATGATGTCACAGTGGCATTTTGATAGCCATCTTCTCTATGCTGGTTCAGTGTAACAACCTGCTCCTAGTGGAGTGAAAACAGTAGCATTGCTTAGGAATTAGGTAAGGGTACATGGGGCCTGAAATTCTAAATGTTTCATAACCCGATTCTATGACAGACAGAAAATGATAGGTGGAAGAGGCAAGACTTCGTGTGTAAGACATGTAAAAACAAAAAGTGCAGTTGAATCTTAGACAGCCGCCTGGCCCTGTAACCTGAATATTTCCCACTAGTGACACTGAAACCAGTCTAGCTCCCGGTGACCGGTCTTTACATGTGAACTCAGAGCAGCAGAGAAATGAAGAGGGCCAAGATGGGGTACGATTCTCGGCGATAACCTCCCCAGGGGCGCGATAGAGCCGGAGAACGAGACAAGAGTGTAGCATTTTACATCGCAAAGGCAAGCAGTAACATTAGATATGCAGCTGATAATGTGGAATAACAAGGGGTCCTTTGGAAAACCATAAGAAAAGACTGAACTGAAACCTTACTCACCATTGTGCTTTGGGCATGACCCGCAGGCCTTTCTGATTGCCTCATGGAGTGAATCGATTTCTCTTTGGGGGGTGATAGTAATGACTGATCGGAAACATGTGGACTAGGGGGGGGGAGACAGTATACATCTACAATGTCAAGAAATGTTCCTGTAAGGCCAGTACTCCACTTGATAAATTGCATGAATTGAAAACAAACCTTGGACAAGTTGTCCATTAGATTAGAATCAATACCATTTATACCCGAGGTCGAGTTACATGTGGTAACATTTAGACCGGTGGAATCAGTTACAAGTGTACATCTGAAGCCGGGAGAAGAATCAAGGGAAATGGGTCGGACAATAATTGAGGAAGCATTCACAACTGACCCAATATCTGCTCATGCTTGGGTGTTGTGGGTAAATGGCTCTGTTCAGGGTTGCAGAGCAGTCACGCTCGGGTTGGGGAGACTTAGGTTTGCCCCGGTTATCAGAAGGTGAACAAGCAGGCTTGATAAGAAGTACAGTGCAAACAAAGGTTCAAAATCAGCTCATAAAAACAGACGAATGGGGAGTGCTCCCGCTGTGATGGGTAAAACATAAGAACTTCAATCATCAAGCAACCTGACAGTGCAGTCTAACAGGCTGCGTATGAATGAGGAAGTTTGTTTTGCATTTCATCCTTCATGGACTTTGTTACAGGTGGTGTGTGTACTCTGTGTGTGTGTGTGTGTGTGTGTGCAAGCATGTGTTGATAAAAACCACAAAGGGAGGGTAAAAACAGGAAATCCCCGACACATAACCTCTGACCCTGACAGTCATCCCAGATATGGACTCTTCTTCTTATGTTCCCAGCACAGTTCACACCACAGGGTTTCCCAGCCTAGGACCCAGGAGCCTGGGTAACCTCCCTTGGCAGGAAGTATAGTCTCTTACCAATGGTCAGGAGTTGCAGGTCATCTCCATGGCGACTGGTCAAGGTATGCTGTACGTGTGTAAGTGGTTTCAGAAGGGATAAGGGGAAGAGTCCTGCACATCCCAAAACACCTCGAGCTGAGAGGGAGAGAAATGTTAATAGATTTTGATAAATTATTCTCGAAAGACACATTTAATCGAAGCATGGCAGTCTACTGACCTTTAGGGCACGTCTTGTGCATGTGGGAGTGGGGCTGAAGAGTGAGGGTGAGGTCCGGCCCCTAGCAGTTACACTGCTGCTTGGTCTGTGCGGTGGTACCTCTGGGCTGTCTCAGCTGCCTCAGAGAAGAATCTCCATACTGGATACCTGAACCCATCCGTTCTGGGTCCAACTCACCTGACAGAGGCAAGGCGCATTTTTTTTTAACCTTTATTTAACCTGGCAAGTCAGTTAAGAACAAATTATTATTTACAAATGGTGCCCGATGGGACTCCCAATCACGGCCGGATGTGATACAGTCTGGATGTGAACACACATACAGTGACTTCGGAAAGAATTAAGACCCCTTGACTTTTTCCACATTTAGTTTGTTAAGGCCTTATTCTAAAATGGATTATATAAGCGAAAACAGGTTTAGACATTAAACAACAAAAAACACATACTTTATTTACATAATAATTTAGACCCTTTGCTATGAGAGTCCGAAATTGAGCTCAGGTGCATCCTGTTTCCATTGATCATCCTTGAGATGTTTCTACAACTTGATTGGAGTGTAGTAAATTCAATTGATTGGACATCATTTGGATAGACACACACCTGTCTAAACCACGCCATGAGGTTGAAGGAATTGTCCGTAGAGCTCCAAGACAGGATTGTGTCGAAGCATAGATCTGGGGAAGGCTACCAAAACATTGAAGGTCCCCAAGAACATAGTGACCTCCATCATTCTTAAATTAAAGAAGTTTGGAACCACCAAGACTAGAGCTGGCTACCCAGCCAGTGAGCAATCGGGGGGGGGGAGAAGGGCCTTGGTCAGGGAGGTGACCAAGAACCTGATAGTCACTCCGACATGGCTCCAGAGTTCTTGTGTGGAGATGGGAGAACCTTCCAGAAGGACAACCATTTCTGCAGCACTCTACCAATCAGGCCTTTATGGTAGTGGCCAGATGGAAGCCACTCTTTAGTAAAAGGCACATAACAGCCTGCTTGGAGTTTGCCAAAAGGCACCTAAAGGACCCTCTGGTCTGATGAAACCAAGATTGAACTCTTTGGCCTGAATGCCAAGCGGAGGAAACCTGGCACCATCCCCCTACGGTGAAGCTTGGTGCATCATGCTGTGGGGATGTTTTTCAGCATCAGGGACTGGGAGACTAGTCAGGATCGAGGGAAAGATGAACGGAGAAAAGTACAGCGAGATCCTTGATGAAAACCTGCTCCAAGACCTCAGACTGGGGCAAAGGTTCACCTTCCAACAGGACAACGTCCCTAAGCACACAGTCAAGACTACACAGGAATGGCTTCTGGACAAGTCTCTGAATGAGTGGCACAACCAGAGCATCTCTGGAGAGACCTAAACATAGCTGTGCAGTGACACTCCCCATCCAACCTGACAGAGCTTGAGAGGATCTGCAGAGAAGAATGGGAGAAACTCCCCAAACACAGGTGTGCCAAGCTTATAACGCCATACCAAAGAAGACTCGAGGCTGTAATCGCTGCCAAAGGTGTTTAGGCAAAGTAGAGTAAAAGGGTCTCAATACTTTTGTAAATGTGTTATTTCAGTTAAAAATGTTTTTTTTATTAAATTTGCAAAAAAATTAAATAATGTTTTTGCTTTGTCATTATGGGGTATTGTGAGGGGGAAAAAACAATTTAATCCATTTTAGAAGGCTGTAATGTAACAAAATGTGGAGAAAGTCAAGGTCGGAATACTTTCTAAATGCACTGTATGTAATAGGGGTAAGTAAGGTGACTAAGCAACAGGATGTAAGATAAATAGAGTAGCAGCAGCTTGTTTGTGAGTGGGTGTAGAGTCAGTAGAAATGTATGTGCATATTATGAGTGTGTAGGGCCCTGCGAGTGTGCATAGAGGAAATATAAAAATAGGTCAATAAAAGATACAAGGTTAACTCAGATGGTCTTAGCTTATCAATTGGTCTTATTGCTTGGGGATAGAAGCTGTTCAAGAACCTGTTGGTGCCAGACTTGATGCACCGGGTACCGCTTGCTGTTCGGAAGCAGAGAGAGAATAGTGTATGGGCTTGGGTGGTTGGAGTCTAACGATTTTCAGGGCCTTCTTTCCACACCACCTGATATAGAGGTCCTGGTTGGCAGGGAGCCCCAGTGATGTACTCGGTTGTCCACACCATCCTCTTTAGCTCCATGCGATCGAGGGCGGTGCTATTGCCACACCAGGCAGTGATGCAGCCAGTCAAGATGCTCTCAATGGTACAGCTGTAGAACTTTTTGAGGATTGGAGGGCCCACATGCTAAACTCGCCTTCTCGTTTCCTGTAGTCCACGATCAGGTGGTATTACTGACATTGAGGGAGGATTTGTTGCTCTGGCACCACACTGCCAGGTCACTGACATCCTCCCTGTAGGCTGACTCATTGTCGCTGGTGATCAGGCCTATCCCCATAGTGTCTTCAGAAAACTTGATGGTGGTGTTGTGTGGCCACACAGTAGTGGGTGAACAGGCAGTACAGGAGGGGACTAAGCACATACCCGTGGGGCCCCTGTGTCAGCGTGGCAGAGGTGATGTTGCCTACCATCACCACCTGGGGTCGGCCCGTCAGGAAGTCCAGGATTCAGTTGCGGAGGGAGGTGTTCAGACCCCCGAGTCCTAAGTTCGGTGACGAGCATGGAGGTGACAATAGTGTTCAAAGCTGATCTGTAGCCAATGAACATCATTCTCGCCTAGGTATTCCTCTTATCTAGGTGGGCGAAGGCAATGTGGAGAGCAATTGAGGATGTATAATCTATGGATCTGTTGGGGCGGTATGGAAATTGGAGTGGGTCTAGGCCAGGGTGTCTGGGATGGTGGAGTTAATGTATGCCATAACCAGCCATCCAAAGAACTTCATGATTACTGAAGTGAGTGCTATTAGGAGGGAGTCATTGTGGCATGAAGCCTTAAGAGTTCTTAAGAACAGGGATGATTGTAGTCATCTTAAAACATGTGGGGATGACAGACTGGGACACCATCAAGTTTCAGCACGATAATGCTGAGGCCCCATGTATCTGTACACAATTCCTAGAAGCTGAAAATGTCCCAGTCTTCCATGGCCTGCATACTCAGCAGATGTGTCACCCATTGAGCATGTTTGGGATGCTCTGGATCGACAGCGTGTTCCAGTTCCCGCCAATATCCAGAAACTTCGCACATCCATTGAAGAGGAGTAGGACAACATTCCACAGGCCACAATCAACAGCCTGATCAACTCTATGTGAAGGAGATGTGTCACGCTGCATGAGGCAAATGGTGGTGACACCAGATACTGACTGGTTTTCTGATCCACACCCCAATTATATATATTTTTTTAAGGTATCTGTGACCAACAGATGCATATCTGTATTCCCAGTCAAGCGAAATCTATAGATTAATGAATTTATTTCAACTGAATGCTGTCCTTGTATGAACTGTAGCTCAGTAAAAAAAAATGAAATGGTTGAGTTTATATTTTTCTTCAGTTGTACATTAAATCAAGAAAGACCAAGGCACACAGAGCACACACATATCGCTAGGCGTAAACAACATGAGACATCCCAAAATCATACACATTGAACTTGTTTGATAGTAAGATTGAAAATCAAACAGAAACACATTTTTAGCACACACACAAACACACCTCATAAGTAAACTGTTTGTTTACCTGACTCTATCTTGTTGAGGATGGTACGGGCGGTTTTGAGGAAGGCCTCCTCCACATTCTCCCCTGTCAGAGCGCTAGTCTCCAGGAACATCAGTTCTGTAACAGTCAGTCAGTCAACTCGATACTCTAATCCCAATTAAACTAATACAGGTTTAAAAACTTGTGGAAATTACAACTACCTGAGATTAGAGTTGACTAAAAAGGGGAGAAAAGGAAAAAAGGGGAGCGATGGAGTGCGGAAAGGGTGAGAGAAAGGGTGAGAGAAAGGGTGAGAGAAAGGGTGAGAGAGTTGTGAAATGGGAGCCAGGGAACCGGCCTGAGTAGAGGAGAGAAGGGTGAGAGTGACGGTGAGAGAAAGGGTGAGAGACAGTTGTGAAATGAGAGCCAGGGAAAAGGCCTGAGTAGAGGAGAGAAGGGTGAGAGTGACGGTGAGAGAAAGGGTGAGAGACAGTTGTGAAATGAGAGCCAGGGAAACGGCCTGAGTAGAGGAGAGAAGGGTGAGAGATGGACAGACAAGACAGTTACCATTCTCCTGTGCGAAGCGGGACGCCTCGAGGAAGGTGACCTCTCGGTCTGCGTCCAGGTCCTTCTTATTGCCGCACAGGATGATGACGATGTTGGGGCTGGCCAGCGTCCGTGCGTCTGTCAGCCAGTCGGTCAGGGCGTTGTACGTCTCCCGGCTAGAGGAAAGACACAGGAGGGGAGAACTGATTCAAATCGCGTTTCCTTAGGGAAAGGCATGTTCAATAGGGAATGGGACGTCACTTTTGAAAAAGCAGTTGTGAATTGTGCGTTCATGACAGCATCAGAGGTCAAATAGAAGAAGTACTTGGATGAGGGGGGGGTGATAAGTTGAAAAACTACTAATATTCTCAACCTCGCTCTGTGGACTAATGTTATTTTTGCTCCAAATGAGAAGAGAAATATGAAACGTCATCCCTCCCTTTCCCCTCCTCAAGGACAGATGGAGTCCGATACCACGTCACACCTTCTCTTTTTTGGGGGGAAGTCCCCGATCACCATGGTGACAGCATGCTGGTGTCCATGGCAACGTGAAAACAATGAGCAGAAGGGTGTCGACTAATGTCCCACAGCGAGGCGGCTTAACCATGACGTCAGCATAGAGGTAAGCGATGACGACCCCTCTGCCTCTGCGTAGCTCTCTCACACCACACGCTTCCATCTCTCCCTCTCCCCATATTCTCTCCCTCCCTGCTCTCTTCTTCTCTCTCGCTCGGTTGACACTGTCTAATGGAGTTTTGCTTTCCGGCCTGCCTGCCTCCTGTCTGGAGACGCCACTTTATTACAGGCCCTGTCATTCTGCATCACACACTTTATTACAGGCCCTGTCATTCTGCATCACACACTTTATTAAAGCTCACCTGACAGTACACCATTCACTCCATCTTGATTATGAGACAGGCGGTGCCATGGCAACTCTGGGCTTATTAAATAAAAACTCTTGGCGCTGCCATACAAATGTCTCCATCTCTGACTCAGAGTGTTTAAGTGCTCCTGACAGACTCTCCATAGGCCTGTTGAAATTCAAACACCTCTAGTCAGTCTCTCCGTGCTCTATGCTAACTACCATGCCTGGGTGTGTGTGCGTGCGTGGGTGTGTGTGCGTGCGTGCGTGCGTGGGTGTGTGTGCGTGCGTGCGTGCGTGGGTGTGCGTGCGTGGGTGTGTGTGCGTGGGTGTGTGTGCGTGGGTGTGTGTGCGTGGGTGTGTGTGCATGCGTGGGTGTGCGTGCGTGGGTGGGTGCGTGCGTGCGTGGGTGTGTGCGTGCGTGGGTGTGTGTGCGTGCGTGGGTGTGTGTGTGCGTGGGTGTGCATGGGTGTGTGTGCGTGCGTGGGTGTGCGTGTGTGCGTGGGTGTGTGTGCGTGCGTGGGTGTGCGTGTGTGCGTAAGACCAGTAAAATCAGTGCGCGTTCGTAATGGGTCGTTCATTGGTTCACCTACCTTGTGATGTCATAGACGAGCAGCGCCCCTGCCGCTCCGCGGTAGTAGCTACGAGTCACAGACCTGGGGGAGGGCAGACAGAAAGCACTGTTAACCAATCACAGAACCAGAATACAATCTGTCAACCAATGAGAGGACGGGTCAGCGGTAACGGCACTCAGGGTAACCAATGGGAGATCTTTACCTGAAGCGCTCCTGTCCGGCTGTGTCCCAGATCTGTAGTTTAACCGTCTTACCCCCGACGTTGACCACCCTGGACCCAAACTCGACCCCGATGGTGTGGTTGGAGTCCTGCTTGACTGCACAGGCAGAGACCAAAAAAAAAACCACCAAAAAAAATTGGGAGAGAAGCCAAACATCACCGCACTGTTTGTTTATGTCTCATCCTTTATTACAATGTCTGTTTTTACAGATGGCTGCTTTGTGAAAGACAACCTTGACTAAAGAGTAGGTGTGACTGCCTAGTCATTAGGTCTAAGTTGCCAAGACTTCACAGAAACATTTCCTGGTTAATTCCCAGAGCTGATCTATATTGTGCTGATGCGTTGTGCTTGTTTAAAAGACCAGTTCGCGTCAGAAGCCTCTTCAGAAGCCTCATCAGCATACCAGAGGGTTAAGGAGCTACTGCCTCTCCCAGGTCCAGAGATTAACACAGTCAAAGCCCTTCTCTCAAGCTACTGACAGGACTGGGAGTTAGAGGTCTTTATCTCATTTGCACATCAGTGTGCGTGGACATCCGCTACATGAGCGAGCGAGTGTGTGTGTGTGTCAGTGTGCAGAGATACTTGTAACGTTTCTATATTATTGTACATAAACGATGCATGTGGGTGTTGTGTATTTGCAGGACAGGGGGCGACCAGCATCGGCACTACTTACACTTGGTCTCAATGAACTGGTGCAGGAGGCAAGATTTCCCTGCCCCAGCACTTCCAATGACCAGGAACTTAAACAGGAAGTCTGAAATGAGAGAGAGCGGGGACAGAAATCAATACAACGCCAGCGGCTCAAACGGTTGAACTTGAGACCAATCCTTAAGTCGTCCTGTGATCGTGAGCTGCTCACTGTCACAGAGTTGCCAACGGTCCCAAATTAGCTGGCTAATCACTACCTTGCGTGCGAGTGTGACGGCATGTTAACATTGATGCTACTTTGCAAAGCGGCTTGTTAAAAGGATGGAGGTAAAAGAGACGTCTAAATTAACAATGAGAGAGGTTGTGTTGTCAACCACTGAGAGGTGTAAATCCCATAGGACGTCACTCCTCGCTATGAGACAGATTGAGTTGTATCATCCGGTCTCCTCAGGCTTTGGAACTGCTCCTGATTTCCACCAATAAAAAGCCAAGCTTATCTGTACGGTGTGGCTCGTCTCAGAGTGTACGCTGAGTGACAGCGATAGCATCCAGGAACCCTGCCAAAACAGTCTCCCAGCCTCTGACCTCATACCACCCTCACCGATCTGACCAAAGGGCTCGATGACTCAATGTTGCAGCGCAACCCCTGACTAGACAGACAGGCTCCTAGCTAGGTGAGCTCCATGCAACTAGCCTGAGTGTTGCACTGACATTCACATGCAGTGTTTCCCCTATATTCAAATCATGGCTACCACAAAAACATTTTTTTATAATAAATTTAAAACACTCTCCCTGACTGTCTATACAGTTGAAGTCTGAAGTTCACATACACCTTAGCCAAATAGTTTGGCTAAAAAGCATTTTTAAACTCTGTTTTTCATTATTTTTTACATTTACTCCTAGTAAAAATTCCCTGTCTTAGGTCAGTTAGGATCCCCACTTTATTTTATGAATGTGAAATTTCAGAATAATAGTAGAGAGAATGAATTATTTCAGCTTTTATTTATTTGGGTCAAACGTTTCTGGTAGCCTTCCACAAGCTTCCTACAATAAGTTTGGTGAATTTTGTCCCATTCCTCCTGACAGAGCTGGTGTAACTGAGTCAGGTTTGTAGGCCTCCTTGCTCGCACACGCTTTTTCAGTTCTGCCAACACATTTTCTATAGGATTGAGGTCAGGGCTTTGTGATGGCCACTCCAATACCTTGACTTTGTTGTCCTTAAGCCATTTTGCCACAACTTTGGAAGTATGCTTGGGGTCATTGTCCATTTGGAAGACCCATTTGTGACCAAGCTTTAACCACCTGACTGATGTCTTGAAATGTTGCTTCAATATATCCACATTATTTTCCCTCCCCGTAATGCCATCTATTTTGTGAAGTGCACCAGTCCCTCCTGCAGCAAAGCACCTCCACAACATGATGCTGCCACCCCCGTTCAAGGTTGGGATGGTATTATTCAGCTTGCAAGCCTCCCCCTTTTTCCTGCAAACATAACAATGGTCATTATGGCCAAACAGTTATATTTTTGTTTCATCAGACCAGAAGATTTTTCTCCAAAAAGTATGATCTTTGTCCCCATGTGCAGTTGCAAACCGTAGTCTGGCTTTTTATGGCGGTTTTGGAGCAGTGGCTTCTTCCTTGCTGAGCAGCCTTTCAGGTTGTCTATATAGGACTCATTTTACTGTGGCTATAGATACATTTGTACCAGTTTCCTCCAACATCTTCACACGGTCCTTTGCTGTTGCTCTGGGATTGATTTGCACTGTTCGCACTGAAGTACATTAATCTTGAGGAGACAGAATGCGTCTTCTTCCTGAGCGGTAAGATGACTGCGTGGTCCCATGGCGTTTATACTTGCGTACTATATGTTTGTACAGATGAGCGTGGTACATTCAGGCATTTGGAAATTGCTCCCAAGGATGAACCATACTTGTGGAGGTCTACAATTTATTTCTGAGGTCTTGGCTGATTTCTTTACATTATTCCATGATGTCAAGCAAAGAGGCACTGAGTTTGAAGGTAGGCCTTGAAATACATCCACAGGTACACCTCCTATTGACATCAATTAGCCTATCAGAAGCTTCTAAAGCCATGACATCAAAGGCACAGTCAACTTAGTGTATGTAAACTTCTGACCCACTGGAATTGGGATACAGTGAATTATAGGTGAAATAATCTATCTGTAAACAATTGTTGGAACAAATACTTGTCATGCACAAAGTAGATGTCCTGACTGACTTGCCAAAACTATAGTTTGTTAACAAGAAATTTGTGGAGTGGTTGAAAAACAAGCTTTAATGACTCCAACCTAAGTGTATGTAAACTTCCAACTTCAACTGTATAGAAGTTTTATAAGATCATCTTTGAGAACTAACAACCACTGAAATAAAAACTAGAAGACCTAAAATATCTAAAATGGCATGGCATGGGGGCCCCCATTGATTTTGTTACCATGTTTGAGTCACTCAGATAGCTTAACACAGCATAAACCATGGCAGAAACGTGTAGAACTGTAGAAAATGTTGTCTCTGCTGCCCCTCCCCCGCTAACTGCACCACAACTGCCTGAAAAAGATCCTAGGGGAAACGCTGAGCTGGCTACATGGCGGCAAGTGTATAAGAACGGAGGCAGTCTATTCACAAACAGTCCTATGTATAGCTGACCGGGACCGAGTACATCTGCACAACACAGATGGGTTACACTGGGGCAGCTGCACAGATCTAGTTGTGTGTTGGACCGGGTCTGATACTTGACCCATCCTACGCACATGACCGTCTGGCTGGGGCCCTGACGTGTGGGACACAGAGCGGTCCAAAGACGGCCTTTGTGCCGTGACCACAGATAGGTCAGAGGTCAGGGGCCATTTGCATGCGTAGGCCAGGGTTCCACCAAGCCGTACAGGGAACAATGGGGAATTGAAGAGGGAGAGGCTGGCTGTGTGTGGAAAGGGGCAGTAGTAGTAGTAGTAGTAGTATAGAGTGAAGGATGCACAAGTATCTCTCCCACACACACACACACACACACACACGTGAGTCAAGCTGCAGGAAAAACACAGGCCCCTCGCTGAGTTTCAAGGCTAGTTGTTGCATTAACTGGGAGATTACAGTACCAGTCAAAAGTTTAGACACACCTACTCATTCCAGGTTTTTATTTGAATGTTGTAGAATAATAGTGAATACATCAAAACTCTGAAATAACACATATGGAATCATGTAGTAACCAAAAAACAAGTGTTAAACAAATCAAAATATATTTGAGATTCTTCAAAGTAGCCACCCTTTGCCTTGATGACAGTTTTGCAGACTCTTGGCATTCTCTCAACCAGCTTCATGAGGTAGTTACCTAGAATGCATTTCAATTAAATGGTGTGCCTTGTTAAAAAGTACATTTGTGGAATTTCTTTCCTTCTTAATGCATTTGAGCTAGTCAGTTGTGTTGTGACGTGGTAGGGTTGGTATACAGAAGATAACCTTCTACCTGTTTGGTAGAAGACCAAACCCATATTATGGCAAGAACAGCTCAAATAAGCAAAGAGAAACAACAGTCCATCATTACTTTAAGACGTGAAGGTCAGTCAATGCGGAACATCAAGAACTTTGGAATGTTTCTTGAAGTGCATTCGCAAAAACCATCAAGCGCTATGATGAAACTAGCTCTCAAGAGGACCGCCCCAGGAGAGGAATACCCAGAGTTACCACTGCTGCAGAGGATATGTTCTTTAGAATATCTGCACCTCAAATTACTGCAAAGAAACCATTTCTAAAGGACACCAATAAGAAGAAGAGACTTGCTTAGGCCAAGAAACATGAGCAATGGACATTTGACCAGTGGAATTCTGTCCTTTGGTCTGATGAGTCCAAATGTGAGATTTTTGGTTCCAACCGCTGTGTTTTTGTGAGATGCAGAGTAGGTGAACGGATTATCTCCGCATGTGTGGTTACCACCGTGAAGCATTGTGGAGGTGTGATGGTGGTTTGTTGGTGACACTGGGTGATTTTGTTAGAATTGAAAGGCATGGCTACCACAGCATTCTGCAGCGATATGCCATCCCACCTGGTTTGTGCTTAGTGGGACAATCATTTGTTTTTCAACAGGACAATGGCCCAACACACCTCCAGGCTATGTAAGGGCTATTTGACCGAGAAGGAGAGTGATGGAGTGCTGCATCAGATGACCTGGCCTCAACAATAACCTGACCTCAACCCAATTGAGATGGTTTGGAATGAGTTGGACCGCAGAGTGAAGGAAAAGCAGCCAACAAGTGCTCAGCATGTGGGAACTCCTTCAAGACTTTTGTAAAAGCATTCCAGGTGAAGCTGGTTGAGAGAATGCCAAGAGTGTGCAAAGCTGTCATCAAGGAAAAGGGTGGCTATTTGAAGAATCTCAAATATATTTTCATTTAACACTTTTTTGGTTACTACATGATTCCATGTGTTATTTCATAGTTTTGATGTCTTCACTATTACTCTACAATGTAAAAAAAAATAGTAAAATTAAGAAAAATAACTCGAGTAAATGACTCGACTCCTACTGATGAAAGGAAAGAGCTGGGGATGAGATTGCTCCTTCGTTCTTCGGTGACATTTAAAACACATTAAGTACTCCCGCAGCCAGCTATTCTCCAACCCATAAATCAACCATGGCCTATTTATACTAGCGTGTGTGGTTTACTCAAGCAACATAACCATGAGGACACATTCATGGCAAGGTAGGTATCCACTAGAGGCCTTAATCACACCTTGTTGTGTGTCTCTCAACAGAAACACTTATCAAAGACAACCTGTGTGTGAACGTGATCGATGGAAAAGCCTGTCTAGGCCTTATCCCGGAAGGGAATAGTCATTGTATTTACACCATAATAACACCACAAGTATTTTGTTGGGTATAAGCTATAGTAAACAGCAGGCAGGATTTGGCAGGAATAACAGCCTGATCAGTGACCACACACACATCCTCCTGTTCTTCACCTGCTCTGAATCAGACCCGTGTTACCTCTGGAGCCAAGCCATATACTATCTTACTGTGCTGGGCTTCATCAGTGTGTGTACACACGAAGACAGCCATTCCCCTAACCGAGAGACTGTGTGATGCGTTTTGTGTTCGGGTAAAGAATAAAAAAAGGACAGTCGGCCCAATCCTTCACTGAGAGCCAACGTGAATTAGTGAATGCAGCTTCTGCTAGTCTGCTTTGTGTAGTCACGTGTCTCCCCTGTGACTGTTGTTCTGCCCTCCTTTCCTTTATCCCTTCTAGTACTTAGAAGGGGGAAAAAAGCCCATGAGTAAATCAATGATGACTATTACAGCTGTGCTCTATGTACCATTAGTGCAGAGCACTCCACCCCTAATGTTGACCTGCTGGTGTAGCATTTCAGAGAGAGAGCAAAAGAGAGACTATATCATTATCGAGTGGAGACAGATGGAGAGACACAGATGGAGAGACAAGTGTGCGTTTGTGTCAAGCAGGGGGTTGAGCAAGCTGCAACAGGAGAGGAGTGAGTATCCAAGGTGTGCTGTTGATACACAAACAAAAACCAATCCATTTGCCACAGCATAAGAAAATTAATAGGCCTGGCTACAGTAAAACACTTAGCTACCACTACACAGCATGTCCAAAGCATGTTTACAAAGGTTCAAATGTATATTTTGGCATAAAGATTCCAAGACATTGGTCAAAGGAAGATAAAACTGCATTTTTTTCCATTGGTGAAAATAACAAGAGCGGTTTAAGGCACTGCATTGCAGTGTCAGAGGCACCACTACAGATCCAGGTTCGATCCCGGCCAGCGCGACCGGGAGACCCATGAAGAGACGCACAATTGGCCCAGCGTCGTCCGGGTTAGGGGAGGGTTTGGCCGGCTGGGATGTCATTGTCCCATCGCACTCTGGCGGGCCGGGTGCATGCAAGCTGATTTCGGTCGCCAGCTGTAAGGTGTTTCCTCCTACACATTGGTGCGGCTGGCAACCGGGTTAAGCGAACAGGGTGTTATGAAGCAGTGCAGCTTAGCGGGGTCGTGTTTCGGAGGACGCATGGCTCTCTACCTTCGCCTCTCCGGAGTCCGTAGGGAGTTGCAGCGATGGGTCACGACTAACTACCAATTGGATATCACAAAAAAGGGGGCAGAAAGTTCCAAAAATGATTAAAAAAATAGACTTAAAAAACAGTCAGCCTTTTAAACCTCTTAAAAATGAGTATGTTTACATGCACATGAATCATTTGATATTAAACTGATTATGACCTTAGGCAGAGTATGCAATAGTCATGCAAACACCTTACTCTACTTCTCTTCGAATCAGTGTACGGTCCAAATCGAAGTAAGCATACAAACGATTAAAACACCTGTTTTTCTAAGCAATCTTTCAAATTATTAGGACATATTAACACCTTAAATCAGCGTTCCAGCGGTGTATTTGATCTGAGCAAGTGCTAGCACCAGCCAAACGAGCCTTCCTCTTTAGCGCGAGTGAAGTGTGTTCAGAACAATTTAGCAGTAACGTTAGTTACAAAGTAGCCTTAGAAGTAGTTTTCACATTCAAACTTTGTGCCAAAAAATAGCCGATTTCAGATGTATGTATGTAAAACAGCATTATTATGGAAATCGTTCTTGCAAAGCATGTAATAGTTTTAATCGAACTAACGTTAGCTATTATATTAATCTGACTATCCACAATAATCGCATTATTGTGTGCATGTAACTCAAAGACATCTTTGTTCAAATTCAGAGGAAGTCACATGCAAAACAGTATTCCACTCTTGTTTGAAATGTTTATACGAATTCCAGATATGATCTCATGTTGCAAGCTAGTTATGAAGGTGATGAGGATGCTGGTATCTGTACCCTGGGGCTGGGGTGTCATTGCAAATGCATCAGATCAGGGCTCTCCGACCATGTTCCTGGAGAGCTACCCTCCAGTAGGTTTTCGCTTCAAAACTAACAGGATTAAGTTGGTCAACCAGCGAATTATTAGAACCAAGTGCGCTAGGTTAGAGTTGGAGTGAAAACCTAGAGGGTGGCTCTCCGGGAACAGGGTTGGAGAGCCCGGTCGTTAGCAAAAATGCATCACTTGAGAAGTTAGCTAACCCCACCACTTCCAACTTTTCAATCCCAAGGACACATGACTAACAAGCTAAATCAAAAGGAGGTCTGTTAAATTAAACCGAAGGACTGCAAATACAGCTTCTAGCTATGACTAAACTTACTGCCGTAAACTAGCCACATAAGTTAACTATACCAATGTTTTGTTGATAATATTTCAATAGAAGTTACTTATTGACTAACTTTGGGTGGGACACAACGCCCTCTGGGAGTGAAACCAATACAATAGACTCGATGTTGTGTACTAAAACTACTTCTTGACAATTTTAGGAAGCACACCCCGCTACTCTCTACCCACTCCTTCTGGCTACGAGACAGTGTTGATTTCAAGATGCCTAGTGGAAATTCCAGGGCTGAATGCATTTGCAAACAAACAAGCCTCCTGACCCCAGCAGGTACAGTAGAAGTTACATACGTAGCTCGCTCAAATACAGAAGAGAAAGCGAAACACTTCACTCACTGCTTTTTTCTGGTTTAATGAAATGCAATTAACTAAGTAGACCAGCTGCTATTCTATACGTCTATGGGATTACCCACCCCATTAAGTAGACCGGAACTGATTATTTCTGTTCAATGGTAAACGGCCTGAGTGCACTATCTTCATTTCTCCACCATCTTCGGCTAGCTAACAGGCTAACTAAACGTACCGTATGTTTCAGACATGTCGGCCCCCGCTTTAAAAACGATGGACTCGGTTGGCTTTTCTTCGTTTATTTCTTCGTACCGTATGTAAATGATGTGGTGTTGTTTTCTAATGTGGCAATTACTCCTCGTTTTAGATTTCTGACTTTGCCACACCGTTTCCTTTCCTTCCTCCAACAACACAGTTTATTCTTCGATGAGGTTTAATAGCAGTTGGCATCCAATAAATGTTGCATTACCGCCACCTACTAGACTGGAGTATAACTTTGCTTGAAAAAAATAAAACATGAACTACCATCTAACACTACACTCACAATTTGTTTTAAATATACAAAATAAAGAAAGAAACACCATACTCCACTATTTAGTCCTACCACCACACCCTGTAACTCTTCTGACGTCAAGTCTCGCACACCCAAATACATCTCTACAGCTGCCACCACAACCTCAATTTTCTGCAACTTACATTCCATCCCTCCAGTACAGTTGATAACCATTGCTATAAATGCTAAAAATCTTCCTGAAACATATATCACTTGTTGGTTTATCACTCTGTACTGGTACAGATCTACCACACACCATTTCTCTTAGGGTCCCTGCCCCTTGACCCATCTTCCATTGCTTTCCATTGCCAGGGCTGGCAACTTTTGAAGAAAGCTTTTCCCCCCAGGAAAATTGCACTGTTTTAAAGCTAAACTCCTGCAGTTATATGTATTTTGACATGGCTTAGGTCCATGACAAGGGTGGGAATAAAACACAGGTCAGGTGTATTCAGAATGCTTTGAACATTAATTGAACACTCATTTGACAACTTTGTTACTTTTAAAGTATGAAATTTAAAGTATGCTAATAGTTTATTAAACATATATATTTTTTTAGGTGGATTGACACTTTATTCAGACAGTAATTAAGTTAGACGGGGAGACAGGCACATAGGAGAAACAGTGGGAAGGTCAGCAGGAATACTCAGGAATGCTCATAAATACTCATATTAATGGTTGATGGCAGTGGGGAACCAAATCATAGATTGCAGTCGTCTCCTTGTCCATAGACTACTTTTAAGGCAAGGACACAAACATTTTGTATTTGTCATTTTGGTGAACTATCTCTTTAAAACAGGACTGGAAGAAAATCATGCTTGCTCTCCAGGAGGGTTGGCCACCCCTGATCCATGTTTCCCAATGGGTGTTTAGAAACGTTCTTGTTATAACAATTCATTTCTCAATCACCCAATCTTTAAAAAATGAATATCAATATGCAGGTGGTTTATGCCTACTAGTTGAAGATCCTTTCCATCATCTTACTCTACATAGACAAAATATGTTATCTGTGTATATGATCTGTGAGCCCCCCTACCATCTCTAGCTAGCACGTGCACAATACTAAAATGGCCTGGAGCAATTCGTATCCAATGCTTATTTGTAGGACATATTCAAAACTGTCCACGATTGGCTGCAAAAATAAATAGCCGCATTATAATTAATTTTCAAAGACACATGTAGGTATATCAGACACTGGAAAAACTGGGAAGAAGTGGAACAATTAAATACTGTAAGTGTGGGGAAAATCAGGTCACCCTACCTTACTTCCCTGCTAAAACAGATGGTAGGTCTGTCTGCTGCTATTTGGTTGCCAAAGCCTAAATGTCAATCACCAAAAGAAGGGGGCGTTTCTTTAAAACGCGCACGCAATCGCCTTGGTTCGTTACATAACTAGACCAATCATATACTTTAATGTGCCGCGGTTCACATTGCTTTGGCTCCTATAGGACAAAAATACCGGTTCCGTGCGTGATATTATAATGCAGTCGCAGATGCTCTGATTTGAACACAAGTTGGAGTAGTATGCCGTTGAAAAAGTTAACGCCCTGTACAATGGATTTAGAAAAATAAAAGCAGTACTTTTCAATGCGTGAGATATGAGGTGTGGCGTGTGAGCGTGAGAAGAGGGTCAAATGCATGTCTCGCGGCCAATGCGTGAGCGTGAGCGTTCGCAGCTCTGCGTTGCATGTAGATGCAACAGCTGGCCACGCGATGGCAGGCACAGATAAGAGTTTGTGCCTCAAGTCTATTGCGCTCGGTCTGAGAATTATTAGACCGAACATTGACAGGCCTGCGACAAGACATGAAATTACATGAAATATAATATGATATGACATGACATTAAACCTGCGTTAATAACAACTGTTTAAGTTTATACTATTTTAGCATAGATTATAAACATAATAAAAACTGCTCAATGTTTTCTTTTGTGATATCTGAGTAGCCATTCTCTATTATTTCCATTATATGCCCAGTCTGTATGGTGTCCCATGGGTATGTGGGTAAGTGTGTTTAGGTAGTGTCTTTTAATCTTTCTGTTACCTTTATTTCACCAGGAAGTTAGGGGGGTGTTCAGTGTGGGGACTTGTAGGGGCTGGCAAGCAAGTTGACTCTTCCTCGCTTTTGAAAAAGTTAAACAATGCAGAGTCTTTTGAGGTTTTGATGAAGAATGCCTGCGTTCTCATTCATCACCTTGCCATACTGTCTAGAGCACCCAAACACACACACACACACACACACACACACACACACACACACACACACACACACACACACACACACACACACACACACACACACACACACACACACACACACACACACACACACACACACACACACACACACATTCAAAGCACAGTGTGGAGGGGGGAGGACCGCCCAAGGGCAACAGGTGATAAATGAGAGAGCCCTCCACCACCGTCTCCCCTGGTTCCTCCCTGCCTTTGTTCTGCCCTGTCAGATCCCCCCGGCCTCCCCGGCTCTGTTTAAAAGGCCTTTTCACTGACATTAAAGAGAGAAGGAAGCGCAAGGCGCAATGTCGTGTCGGGCCACGGATGTTTTCTTAAGGTGGTCTCTACTCGACTGCACACTGTCTGAGGTGTGGTTGGAGGGAAACAAAGGTACAGTATGTTTCTTTTTTTCTTCTGTGATCCACTAACATCTGGAGCTCTACTACACACCCTGTCTCTTATCTTCTCTCCCCCCTCTCCCTGTTCTTCTATCACGATGCTGTCTCCAGGGCCAGGTTAAGAAATCATTAGGCCCCTAAAAGTTTCCTGACCATTTCAAACAGATTTGTTTTTTAAACGTTCTGAGATTGGAAGTGAACATTTTGCATGTTCTGGGAACGTACATGTTAAGGTTGCAGGGAGGTTCTGAGAACATTTTACTATGGTTCTCTGAAAGTTTTCCTGGGAGGTTTTTATTAAAGTTCTGTTTGTAACTCCAAGTGTAGGTAGGGCACATGGAAACTAATTTGCTTAATCATGCAAACACATTTATTTTTCATTGTTTTACGGCATCAGTGGACTATTTCTGTTCGTTATCCATGGAATTCGTCCACTGCGCCACCAGGATGAAGCTAGCATGCCATGTTTTTTTCCCATCATACAAAGCTGTTAATCTATTCAAACAGACGCCATTTAAAAGGAAACAAGCACTCATTAAGATCAGGTGTGGACAATTAATAGCTGCGGCCAATACACCTGAACACACTTAACAACATAGAGAATAGCGAGAGTTTTGTCGACGCTGAGAAAGGAATGTATATGTTTTTCAATAACATTCTTAGAACGTTTTTTGAACACTACTAATGTCTTCTTGTTTTTTTATGGAACGTTTTCTTAATGTTATGAGAACATTACTTTAAATGGAACCATGAGGAAACCTGCATATAGCGTTATGTTGAAGTACTGAAATTCCCACAGAAGAACGTTGTTTCTTAACATTCTCTGAACGTTCTGAGAACACAGTAGCGGTGCGTGGGTAAGATCACTGGGGAAGCCTAGCCAAGCCAATAAAAAAAGCCATATTACAACCTATGTTGTGGTATTTGAGTTGTTTGCTCTGTAACTCATTAGTTCATACGCCACAAAATAAGTAATGACAACAAAAAGACAACAGTCACACAGTGACGGAATATGCTTAGTTTACTCTGAAAACAAACTTCAAGATACCAAAAACAATTTAGCTCAATCAATGTTGTTAAATATCACGTGACTGTCCATGGTACTGATTTGTGCATGTGTGTGTGTGCGTGCATGCACAAGTAAAAAAAAAAAGAAGTATGCCAATGCCATCATCCTCTCTTTCATGTTGGCAAAACGGTCTATGGCTCTGTTATACAGTATGCTTTTAGTTTTTTTTCTTCATAGGCTACCTAGCTAAAAATGCTTGCTAGTCAAACTTCCTCGAATGGGCAAAAATGAACTAGCTAAGTTAGCTAGCTAGTTAATTTGAGCCTACTAAGCTATGTCTAGTCTACATATTGAACTTCAATCGTCTTAGGCCAGTAGCACAATATATTAATTTATGGTTAGATTAGAATCCCCGTCATAATCATTGGCCTGTACAGAGAATTAGTCAAAACCAGAAGTCCAAATCCCCATCTCCATCCATGGCTAAGGAGAGGGCCAATTTAGCAAGAAAGCTACTGAAGGACTTCAACACAAATAGACCAGAAACAGACACGTTTGTCTGTAAATGATGAGGATTTGCATAGGATGTGATTTGATTGGTGTGAAGCCAAATCCAAATTGGCCTCCTTTTTGGAGGTTGTTTTGCTGCACCAGGACAACCCACAGTTGAACTCAACGCTGATTATGAAATTATTTTATACACATACTGAGACTGAGGTGCACTGTTTCCCTCACTCGGATGATTTCTCAGGTGAGATTCAGCCACTTGGGAATTATTGGAAAATTATGAAAACACAGGTCAAATATTTGGGGAAGCCTGGCTTCATTTGGCATCCATGAATACACGCCACTGTAAGAATCTGACTTTAAATAAAACCATGAGGAAACCTGTAGGAAGCATTATGCTGAAGTATTAAAATTCCCACAGGAGAACGTTGTTTCTTAACGTTCTCTGAACTATTTGAGACCATGCTCATTGTCAAACCAGTTGGAAAACATTCACAGAACATTACCAGAAAATGCATTAAATATAACCATGTTATAATTTTAGGAAACGTTCTGTTAAAAGTAATGAAATACAAAAAAAAAGAACATTATTTTGTCAAGTTCGTTAAATGTGCCGAGAATTTTCCAAATCCAAGCAACTATCCTGCACCATTCCTAGAACATTGTTGGAAGGCTGTCTGCAAAATAACCATAGGACAACCACACTCTCATCAAGCTCTAAGAAACATGTGGTTCTCAGAACATTATGTGCTAGCTGGGTATGGTTCTCAGAACATTATGTGTTAGCTGGGTATGGTTCTCAGAACATTTTGTGCTAGCTGGGTATGGTTCTCAGAACATTATGTGCTAGCTGGGTATGGTTCTCAGAACATTATGTGCTAGCTGGGTATGGTTCTCAGGACATTATGTGCTAGCTGGGTATGGTTCTCAGAACATTATGTGCTAGCTGGGTATGGTTCTCAGAACATTATGTGCTAGCTGGGTATGGTTCTCAGAACATTATGTGCTAGCTGGGTATGGTTCTCAGAACATTATGTGCTAGCTGGGTATGGTTCTCAGAACATTATGTGCTAGCTGGGTATGGTTCTCAGAACATTATGTGCTAGCTGAGTATGGTTCTCAGAACATTATGTGCTAGCTGGGAGGCCCCCTTCAGGCTCAGACAGTCACACAAGATTCCATGGTGTTAACAACAATGAGTCATTTTCCACTGTAGAACCACAGTGAATCAACCCAGGTGAGCATCACAGAGTACTTGGCAGACATGGCTATAAACAACAAGGTATACATTCCATTAGTCATCCCAGCAACAAAGTGAAACACCTGCTGTTTAAAGAGAGACAAAGTGGTTCTTGAATAAATAGCCGTGATGATATGTACTTTGTATATGTACATAACATTGCAAGCACTGTATATTGAAAGCATTGACAAAGCTCTCTGGAGGCTGTGTGGAAAGGAACATAATGGCTCAATTCAAACCTATTTTCTGTCAGAGTAGTGAGAGGAGACACTATGCCATGAGTGGTGAGAGAACAGTGCTGCTCTGAGTTGCTCTGAGGGGGTGTATTTACAGAGCCTTCTGCTTGCGTAACACTGGGGGTCTGTGTGGCACATGCCACGGTATCTAGTAGCCTATCTACTCCGCTTAGCTTCATGCTGCCGAGTGTCTGTGCTCTCCTAGCCACACGGACTGACACAGACTCCTGAGGCTACGGAGGAGCATAGAAACATGAGGAGAGGAAAATTACAACATAACAAAGAGAGATACAGTATTTGGCTTTGAAGAAGAAATGCTGGAAAGTAAAGAGCGTGCGAGCATGCTTGAAAGTCATTCCGTGGGTCACTGTCAAATTGGCGAGTGAAGCGAAAAGCCTATATTTGGAATATACTGTAAATCTGCTGTCATCCATTTCTAGTTCAACACTTTTCCCTTTTTCTATAAGCCTACCATTTTACCACTGTGGGGTCACGACTTTCTTATATCACCACTTCATAAAGGTCTCCTTTAGGAAATAGATTCTTTATATCCTTAATCTCAATAAGACTTCCTGGTTAAATAAAGGTGGAATAAAAACGATTAGAGTTCGAAGTCGGTGGTAGGAAGCTCTGCGCTGCCAGAGCTGCACGTGGGACCCTGCTGTAGCAACAAGATCGGAATAGGATCAGAATAGGTAGGGTTCTGGCTATGCCCTCATACTGATACCTCCCCCCATCTGTTTGGAGAAGCTGGTTTGAGAAACTAGCTTCTACTTTGAGAATCTGACTTTTGGAGTGAAGGTCATGTTCTAAAAGTGGCATTTAGTTTTAGCCACAACAGGAAGAAACTATGCGGGCTGTTGTTACAAGGTTTCCAAAATATAAGCAAGGCCTCGGAACCTACCCGGAGACCTATTGTATTTCAGTAAGCAGGAAAAGGCATGATGTTTATTTTGCTACCGCTGACTGCCTGGCTTTTTAAAAACCTAGTCCTTATATTTAACCCTTTCATGTGTTTTGGGGGGCTGTTAATGATCAACTGAATAGCAACTCTTTATAGATGATAATCCACTGATTATGTAGACGTGTGTTAAGTTAAAAATATAGCACGACAAGAACAAAGGAACACATGAGGCATTGTAATTTACAGTGTAAAACAGCGGGTGTTATTGCTGTCTCTCAGTCTCACACGAAGTTCCTGCTTTTCCCTTCTGGTTCAGTAAGTCCAGTGATCCTAGGACATGGCCGGGTGATGGGTCCAAGAGGGCATTGAGGTGAGGGTTAAGGTGGCATCAAGGACAATGGTGTACAGGGTAAACAGGGGTAAAGACAACATACAAACCAAATGACAAATTTGATAGGGTAAGTTTATTTTTTATTTGTATTTATCTCACTTTTATTTAAGTAGGCAAGGCAGTTAAGAACAGATTATTATTTACAATGGACGGCCTACCCCGGCCAAACCCTAACCTGGACGATGCTGTGTACCGCCCTATGGGACTCCCAACCACGGTCGGTTGTGATACAGCCCGGAAAGTGTAGGTGTACCTATTAAGTCCACGTTCCCATTAAGCTCACTTCCATCTTTCGATTCAAATCAAAAAGAACAAAACAAACATTTTCAGGTGTTGAGGCTAGCCTCAGATAAACACATTTTTCAGATATTTTTAGTACCTTCTCAGATAAGTGTTCATACTTTATGTAAAATTAAGACACTCGTGTGGATATATTATCATTAGCATATTTCATGGACAATAATTAATTAGTATTTATTGGCAATTAGAAATATGGGTTTTTCATGCTAGCAGTCATGTCTGTCTGTCAAAGTCACACTGTAGCAACACAACTTGGTGAACTACAACAAGATAGTATATTATAGTATATATATATTATAGTATATATATATTATAGTATTTCAGGCATTCCCAGGTTACGTCTTTGAATGCATTTAGTCTTATTTTCCTGTTAAATAAACCTGCATTGTTAAACATAGATGCCATTTTTGTAAATTTGACATTTATCTCAGGTGGGCTTAAATGAAAGGGTACAGTAGCATAATAAGCACCCTCTATACACAGAATGTAAATGGCAATAAATACATATTTTTCAATATGATCAATAATATTGTAGTCTGTAATGTATATTTATACCCCAGACTAAATATTTTATGAGTAGTCTTTGCTATTGTCTTTTTCACCATAAATCCCTGTATTCACAACCCTTTAACTTATTTCACATTTTATTGTGTTACAGGCTGAATTCAAAATGGATCAAATATTTTTTTCTCTCACCCATCTACAAACAATACCCCATAATGACAAGGTGAAAACATGTTTCTTAGAAATGTATTGAAAATTGAAACACAGAAATACACTACATGGCCAAAAGTATGTAGATTCAGCTATATCAGCCACACCCGTTGCTGACAGGTGTATAATATCGAGCAAACAGCCATGCGATCTCCATAGACAAACATTGGCTGTAGAATGGCCCGTACTGAAGAGCTCAGTGACTTTCAACATGGGACCGTCATAGGATACCAACTTTCCAACAGATTAGTTCTTCAAATTGCTGCCCTGCTAGAGCTGCCCCGGTCAACGGTGAGTGCTGTTATTGTGAAGTGGAAACTTCTAGGAGCAACGGCTCAGCCGCGAAGTGGTAGTCCACACAAGATCACAGAATGGCGCCACCAAGTGCTGAAGCGCTTCATGCATAAAAATAATCTGTCCTCGGTTGCAGCATTCACTACCGAGTTCCAAACTCCCTCTGGAAGCAAGAGCTTCATGAAATGGGTTTCCATGGCAGAGCAGCCACACACTAACCTAATATCACCATGTGCATTGCCAAGCGTTGGCTGAAGTGGCGTAAAGCTCACCGACAGTGGATTCTGGAGCAGTGGAAACCCGTTCTTTGGAGTCTGGGTTTGGTGGATGCCAGTAGAACGCTACCTGACCAAATGCATAGTGCCAACTGTAAAGTTTGGTGGAGGAGGAATCATGGTCTGGGGCTGTTTTTCATGGTTTAGGCTAGGCCCCTTAGTTCTGGGGGAAGGGAAATCTTAACACTACAGCATACAATGAAATTCTAGATGATTCTGTGCTATTGGGTGACTCCTCATGCATTCTTGAGTGGGGGATTTGTCACATTGTTGTCTTTCATTCATGCAGGTGATTGCATGTGTTTGTCCACCACCTGTAGCTTTGTAATACAACAGTAGAGAGGGAGATTTGAAACTGTCTTCAGCCAGGCTTTGGGAAGACAAGTTGAACTAATTAACAAGAATAGCAGCACAGGAAATGTGAATCAGCTTTCAACTATTTTATTGAAAGTTGTGTGTGTTACGGTCTTTGTGCATGGCATCTTATCCACAGAGGGCCTGTGTGCGTGAATGTAGGTTTGTGTTCTAAACAAGCAATAACACCTGATTCGACTAATCGTGTCTTGATTGAAGGGTACGTTCAATAGCCATTAAGCCTAGTCCGGACTTTTCACATATGATATCAAATATTTGTTATCAAAAGTAAAGTAAGTAAAGTCAACAAAGTTCACGAGAGCTTAATCTTACATTTTATCCCCACTTTTTCTCACAAGAAAGTAGGGCAGTATATGTTAGTAATATCTCAACATAGATTCTGGTGGGCTTAATAGGTACGCTTACCCTCAAAGGGGAAGGAAATTAATTTGAACGAGGAAAGATGGAGAAAACATAATCTGTCACAAAGAGTTGTTGTTCTTTATCGCTAACCAACACATCAAGACATTTCAAGTGGAACTGCAAAGCCAAACGTGAGTTGGCTCGGGGGTGTGGTTTGATGAGGGTGTTTCTTGGATGAGTCCTTGCCACCACCAAGACAAAACCATCTGTCAGCTGTTTCCCCGTACTCAATCACAACAACAACAAAAACTAGAAGCCGTGGTCTGCTAATACCGTAGAACAATGTGCACCTTTCATCTTTCATTGTCATTCCCAGCTGATACAGACACTTGTGCCTATCTGCATTTTGTCAGGTGGTAATGGGGCTACCTTGGCAAACATGTCAGAGTGGTCATAACTTCCTAAGTGGTGTTCCGTATACAACAGTGCCCTGATCCCGGTGCAGAATACACAGGGTTTTTCTCTCCCCATATGGACTGATACCGTTCAATTCAATAAGAAATAAAGACAATACAAGTAAACGTTGTGTCTTGAAAAAAGCTTATGCCCGAGTGCCAGGTCTCTCTCCATTCAGAGACATCAGTATCAAGCCCGTTTCTGTGACCACGTACACACATAGGTCACTGTTCTATTCACCAATGGCAGTTAGGACAGGTCATATCTGACACACACACAGGTACTATGTTGAAGGTTGAACAGGTCAGATGAAACCTACCCAATGATGGTCTCCCCCATCAAACGGCTGAGGCTGCCGCCTGGCAAAAGCATCTCTAGTCCATCTGTAGAAATAGGCAGAGTTGAAGCAGAGTTCACCACTGACACATGGAATGAAAAGGGTGTTGCTATTACTGGACATTGGTGTTGTACTGTGTTTATTCGTCTTCACCTAATTGTGGATGTGTTGAGTGCCAGGTCTCTCTGCATCTCACGAGAGATGCAGACACACAGTCTCTGTTCTGTTACCAGCGGCAGTTCGGGATAGGTGGTATCTGACACACACATATGCTATGTTGAAGTTTGAACAAGTCTAACTGAACCTACCTAATTCTGTTCTCACCATCGACGACCGTTGGTGAGCAGGCAAGAGGTGAGGTCTTTGACAGAGCCCCATTGACGGACATAGCAGCGCAGATCAGCTCCTGGCCTCTCATCAAAGATACTGGTTGGTCACACGCACATAGGCACACACACAAGCATATGCACGCACGCCCACCCACATGCGCACACACACACACACACACACACACACACACACACACACACACACACACACACACACACACACACACACACACACACACACACACACACACACACACACACACACACACACACACACACACACACACACACACACACACACGTACACACAGAGCACTCATTACATGATCAAAAAATCAAATCAAATTGTATTTGTCACATGCGCTGACAACAACAGCCTTACCATGAAATGCTTACTTACAAGCCCTTAACCAACAATGCAGTTCAAGAAATAGTTGAGAAAATATTTACTTAATAAGGACATTTATACCAGGTGGTGTCAGAGGAAGGACCTGAAAATTGTCAGACTCCAGCCACCTTAGTCATAGACTGTTCTCTCTGCTATCACACGGCAAGCGGTACTGGAGCGCAAAGTCTAGGTCCAAAAGGTTTTTGAACAGTTTCTACCCCCAAGCCATAAGATCCCTGAACAGCCTATAGGCTGTCTCATCGTTGTCGGTGATCAGGCCTAACATTGTTGTGTCGTCAGCAAACTTAATGATGGTGTTGGAGTCGTGCTAGGCCATGCAGTCGTGGGTGACAGGGAGTACAGGAGGGGACTAAGCACGCACCCCTGAGGGGCCCCCATGTTCAGGATCACCTTGGCACATGTGTTGTTGCCTATCCTTACCATCTGGGGGCGGCCCGTCAGGAAGTCCAGGATCCAGTTGCAGAGGGAGGTTTTTATTACCAGAGTACTTAGCTTAGTGATGAGCTTTGTGGGCACTATGGTGTTGAACGCTGAGCTATAATCAATGAAAAGCTTTCTCAAATAGGTGTTTATTTTGTTCAGGTGTGAAAGGGAAGTGTGGAGTGCGATTGAGATCTCCATCTAACCTGACAGAGCTTGAGAGGATCTGCAGAGAAGAATGGGAGAAACTCCCCAAATACAGGTGTGCCAAGCTTGTAGCGTCATACGCAAGAAGACTCGAGGCTGTATTTGCTGCCAAAGGTGTTTTGTCATTATGGGTTGTTGTGTGTAGATTGATGAGGGAAAAATACAATTTAATCTATTTTAGAATGGATTAAATTGTGGAAAAAGTCAAGGGGTCTGAACACTTTCCGAATGTACTGTACCTACGTTAGAATACTGTTAATTGACTATAGCTCAGCCTTCAACACCATAGTACCCTCCAAGCTCATCGTTAAGCTCGGGGCCCTGGGTCTGAACCCCTTCCTGTGCAACTGGGTCCTGGACTTCCTGACGGGCCGCCCCCAGGTGGTGAAGGTAGGAAACAACACTTCCGCTTCACTGATCCTCAACCCGGGGCCCCACAATGGTGCGTGCTCAGCACCCTCCTGTACTCCCTGTTCACCCATGACTGCGTGGCAACACATGCCTCCAACTCAATCATCAAGTTTGCAAACGACACAACAGTAGTAGGCCTGATTACCAACAATGATGAGACAGCATACAGGGAGGAGGTGAGGGCCCTGGCAGAGTGGTGCCAGGAAAATAACCTCTTCAAAACGAAGGAGCTGATCGTGGACTTCAGGAAACACCATAGGGAGCACCCCACTATCCACATCGATGGGACCGCAGTGGAGAAGGTGGAAAGCTTCAAATTCCTCGGCATACACATCACTGACAATCTGAAATGGTCCACCCTCACAGACAGTGTGGTGAAGAAGGCGCAACAGCGCCTCTTCAACCTCAGGAGGCTGAAGAAATTTGGCTTGGCCCCTGAGACCCTCACAAACATTTACAGATGCACAATTGAGAGATTCCTGTCGGGCTGTATCACCGCCTGGTACGGAAACTGCACCTCCCGCAACCGCAGGGGTCTCCAGAGGGTGGTGCGGTCTGCCAAACGCCTCACCGGGGGCACACTGCCTGCCCTCCGGGACACCTACAGCACCCAATGTCACAGGAAGGCCAAAAAAAGATCATCAAGGACAACCACCAGAGCCAGGGCATGTCCACCCCTCTATTATCCAAAAGGCGAGGTCAGTACAGGTGCATCAAAGCTGGGACCGAGAGACTGAAAAACAGCTTCTCTCTCAAGGCCATCAGATTGTTAAATAGCCATTACTAGCCGGCTAACACCCGGTTACTCAACCCTGCACCATCAAGGCTGCTGCCCCATGTACACAGACATGGAATCACTGGCCACTTTAATAATGGAACACTAGTCACTTTAAAAATTTGTACATACTGCTTTACTCATCTCATATGTATATACTGTATTCTATTCTACTGTGTTCTAGTCAATGCCACTCCGACATTATTCATCCTAATATTTATATATTTCCTCATTCCATTCCTTCCCTTTTAGATTTGTGTGTATTGTTGTGAATTATTAGATACTACCGCACTGTTGGAGCAAGGAACACAATCATTTTGCTCCACCCGCAATAACATCTGCAAAAAATGTTTGTGTGACCAATAAAATTGGATTGGATTCCTGGCAGGCCGTGCATCCTGCTGGAAGTATGCATTGCACGGTCAATCTGTGTATGGCTTTATCAGTCTCAAACAGTCGGGATCCTTTGACCGCTTCGGCTGTGGGTGATGAAACAACGGAGCCCCGTTCAACGAAGGGAAGTGGGTGGTGGGGCAATTTGGCACGTGGAGCTTGGCAAAAGGAGGCATGATTTGTTGACATCGTTTTAATCCAAACCCAAACTTAATTCACTCGCTGCGAGACACTAAAGTTCCAAACTCGGTTTTAGGCAAGACTGAATTTAGGACCAAAGTTCTCCTATTCACACTGCAGTCAATTTTGACACTAGAATAAATGTTTCTGACTCATATCAATGCCACGTGGGCCGTTTTTCAAAGGGATTGGTTGTTTTTTTAGGGGAAGTCGTGCTTTAGCAATTATCAATCCATGTAAATGCGTACAACGTGTAAATGCGTACAATATGGCAGTTTAGGGACAGCAAGAGGTCCTGCAGTGGGACTCAGTAACCGCTGAGCGACACAGAGACATGATCCCATATGAATCTACGGAAACCTAAAATGGTAACAGCCCCGCCCCCTCTCACCACCGCACAACGCCAATGATGACACTGTGAGTGGGCGTCAGAGTGCTAAGCAGGGCCTGCATGCTTAAACGTGACACATGTTTATCACATCCTCTCTCTGGTCAGTTGGCTGGGTTACCCTGGGAACCTGGGGCTGTGGGGACAGAGGGAGGGAGGATGAGGTGAGGGGGTTAAGGGTATGGACAGGCCAGGCCATGTCTAGTGGAAAGAATCCATTGACCCCTTCAGTCCCAGATCGCTATCTGACCCTCAGAAGCCTCCTATCTGATCATGGATGAGTTACAGCCTGGAAACTCACCGTTCTTCACCTCCACACTAACCCCCTCCTCCCTTCCTCCTTCTCTTTTTCCTATGTTCACACTGTCACACCACACCCTGGGGAAAGGAGAGGGAGTGGGGGGGGGGGCAGTCATTTTTGCTGTTGAAGTGTTTTGGTAACACCACCTTTACACTGATTAGAATGTGTTTGTGTTCTTAAAGAAAGAGAACGGTGTAGAGGTAAAAGGGACAGAGACACGGACTTATCTATGTTTCATGGACAGACGCAATATGCACACTAATGTGTACGCTTAGTATAAGTGTGCTAAGTCTGTAAAAGAACACGCTGAGGCAGCTGACACGTACTTTGTGGATATCTGGTCACGGGAGAGAGGAACTTGAAGATAAAGAGAGCGGTAGGAAGGATGGAGAATTTTTGGGGACAGGAAAAGAAACAATCAGGGAAAAGTGATGACAGCCACATCCTGAAAGAAAAGACAATGTGGTTGGCAGAGCACCTACTGAGTGGTGTTGGTTGAGTTGTTTTATGTTCCGGTTGCTAGGTTTCCCCCCAATCTGCATGGCCTACTATAGCATTACGTAATAAAGCTAACAGAGAATGAGAAGAATAAGCATAGACACTTCTATTAGCCACCACCGCAGTTAGCATCAGTTGTCTCTGTGCTCTTTTTCTGACCTTAAAAACCTTTAAGAAGTAACAAACTGCAGGATAGTTGAAGCACACCACTTCTCAATTCACATTTCCACAAGATAGGGTTGACGTGATGCACCATTGCGTAAGTCATTGCACATTGCAAGCCAATCATATAGCAGAGATCAAGAATGATAAGCACCATAAAAAAGCACCACGAAGAGAAAAATGTGCCTTCAATTAAAACCATGAATCATATTCTTGCCTCAGCTCTATGACACAATCGACATATGTGTCGGCCTATGCTGGATGTAACCTGTTGAGGCATCTTTGCATGATGTCATTCAAAATGTGTGGAATTCATGAACATAGTAGGTTTGCAAAGGAAATCATCTCAACTGGCAGGTCCCTTGGGGCACCGAGTGAAAGGGTGGCCCAAGGGCCAAGGCACCCCAAACGTAACGCAGACTGTTTCGCGGTCTACTCAACTCTTGTCTGTTTCGTGTCCAGGCATTGCTTTATTGTTACTCCCTCCATCATTGCAAACTGTCAGAAATGCCCATATTTCTTATGGAATATTATGCAAGCATCAATGCCACTTCATCTTTCAGCACCTTCAGTTCTAGACCCTCCCTTCTCACCCTTACCTTCTCACTCATGCACCAAACTGCACGTACACAAAGTGGAAAAACAATCTCAACAATTGACATTTTCCACAAACTCTATAGCGTCAGTCCCTAAAGCTTCTTATTCTCCCTCTCTCTCTCTCTCTCTCTCTCTCTCTCTCTCTCTCTCTCTCTCTCTCTCTCTCTCTCTCTCTCTCTCTCTCTCTCTCTCTCTCTCTCTCTCTCTCTCTCTCTCTCTCTCTCTCTCTCTCTCTCTCTCTCTCTCAGGGATCACCTCTGATCCTCTATTTGCCACACTAACACCTGCAGCTCAAGGGTTCACAGGGGAGTTTCAGGTGCCCCCGGACAGTAGCAGGCCAGGAGGTAGTCTCTGTGAGGGGAACAGACTCAGTCTGGGAAATTAAACAAAAGTCTAGGGATGGATGTGCACATTTGTCTGCGTCTCTATGTCTCAGTGTAAAAGTATACGCTTTAAGCCTGTGTGTGCACGTCCTTGAGACTTAGCCTGCGGCAGTGTCAGAGAAAGAGAACAGTCGTCCCCTGAGGATGATGTCAGGGCCACGAGGGATGACTTCACTGACCACGGAGTCTAACGTGTCCACACGGAGCCCATACTTCTGCACACTCACTCGCCATGACGACACCCGGTCTGGGGGGGAGCTACCCACCTCACTAGGGAGAGCTGTTCAGAACAATGGACGGCGGTTGTTCAGTGTAACATTTGGATTAGCTAGACCAAGAGCATGTCCTGGTCTCGTTGAAGAGGGAACGATGCATCCCACGAGGCATGAAACGGACCCAGGGAACCACCCATCATTCTAGAACGTGGCATCATAGCTATCTAGTACGGGGGCTCTCCAACCCCGTTCCTGGAGAGCTACCCTCCTGTAAGTTTACACTCCAACTCTAACCTAGTGCACCTGATTCTAATAATCAGCTGGTTGATAGACTTAGGCAGGTTAGTTACAACTGGGGTTGAAGCGAACGCCTACAGGAGGGTAGCTCTCCAGGAACATGGTTGGAGAGCCCTGATCTAAAGAATGGTAACAAGAGCTTGTTCACTCGACGCAAAGACGTCCCAACAAACTGATGCCACTTTTCTCATCGCCATTACAAAGAAATTCTCCCAGTGACACGAAGCTGTGGACTGATCCTTAAAGGTAACTGCCGAAGGGATCAAATGTTCCCTTATGCTGCTTTTTACTGCTAATTCTGCTTCTGGTGACCTTTCTATTCCAGATACAGGTCACAGGTCAGTCTCAGGCGAGCTATGACACAGTAACCCCAGGCGTACCTCCTCCACACCTGTGCTCCCCTCTGCCTGCTTGGACAAAGGGAAGTGCGTGGCACCCCCCCCTTCACTCCCTAAAAGCCTAACTAATTGTGTACTCATCCCACATCCCACCTTCAAAGTCTCTCTCCGTACACTTTGCAACCACCATTCCACCCCATTCAAATCTCTTTTCTCTCTTCCCTTTCTTCTGAGTACTGTGTTTGTGTATATTTAAAAACGGTTATTAGTAATAATAGCACCAACAGATGTGTCATGGTCTTTCCCCTGTTATTCTAGACACAAAGATGTGGGTGTTTCAGGTGTATGTGTGTGTGTGAGTGTGTGTGTCTGTGTGCGTTTGTGTGTTTACGTGTGCGGTTGTTTCCCATGCATCCCTGCCTTGGTTTTCTCACCTTGTCTCGCCATCGGCAAGCCTGGCTTTGCTGCCCAATTACTGTTTCTAATGTCTATCCCACCCACGCATGTGCATGCAGGGAGACACACACACACACGCACGCGGGGAGCATGTTGAAACTTGGTGGCAGGGAGTGAATGAGGCGTTATTTGAATGGGACCTTGTCTGTCTGTCCATGTTTGGGGGAGAGCCTTGGTCCCAGATGTGACTCCTTATCTCCACACTCAGAGACTGTCTGCTCTGCCCCTCACGTGTCTGTCTCCGTAGAAATAGAATCACTACAGTAGCTATGCGGTTGCCTATTCAACATGGCAATTCTACTCCTTCTACATCTTTGTGTGTCCGTGGGCATTTTTTTGTTGTTGATAGTTCTTGTGAGTGTTTTGTTGTTTAAAAAGGGCCTTTGTCTGTGTCCCTCTCAGTGGGAGTGAGACCGTCTGTCTGCTTGCTGACTCTCTGTTCCCTCCCCTTCATTTAGCTTCCCCCTCTCTCACTGCCGCTCTCTGAGCCTCAGGTCCCCTCAGCAAACAAGCAAACAAACCTCTTCTAGCCCCCCCGTCTCCCTCTCCATCACTACTATCCTTACTTGAACAACAGTTAGGGATTGTTTGAAGGGCCAGAGTGGTGCTGACTGACACATTGCCTTAAATCCCACACCAAACAGTAGACCCTGAGAGCCTGGGACTAGATTAGCACAGCACACCACTCTGAGAGGCTGTCCTCCAGGGGGTAGGAGAGGAGGTGAAAGGACACAATGGGACAGAAGGATTAGGTATTGTGGAAGTGACCGGTTTAGAAACCGGGTAGAGGTGAGGGGGAGTCATTTTGATCCCAAGCCAGAAAGTGTCATATGTTTTATATTTCTGTTACCATGACAACACACACACACACATATTTATTTACTTCCCTTCCTTCCCACACAAACTCTCCATCTCTTCCCCCTCCTCATCTGCTGCAACCTTTTTCTCTGTGTTCAGTAGTCACACAGTCGAGGGAGAAAGGCTCCGTTGTGTCTATAATTTCTTGACCCTGTAGACAATAGTGCTGTTAAAGTGGTGTACCGACCCCATACTGAGGAAGATAGATCCTCCAGTCATCCCCAGAGCCTGGGACACAATAGGATCCTGGGGGCCACATCTGGGGCACTTTAGACTGACCAATCTGGTGATCACGTTCCTGTGTCCAGAGGACCATGAAGTCAATGGGAATGTAATCCTCCCTTCAACCAACCAGGATCTAGCATGCCCCGACAGGGTTGCCGAGGAGGATGTTAGAATCACATTTTTAGATGATGGAAAATCCAACTCAGCTGAAAAACGTCTGAGTTCTGAGGTGAAATCTCAGGTGAGAGCAAATTCAGCTCTTTGTGATAGAGATTACAAAGGAAATGAAAAGTTCACACACACACACACACACACACACACACACACACAAACAGTACATGGCCAGATATGATTGGATCCTGACAGCGTGTGTGTGTGTGTGTGTGTGTGTGTGTGTGTGTGTGCGCGTGCGTGTGTGCGTGTGCGTGTGCGTGTATGTGTCTGTGTGTGTGCGCGCGTGTATGTGTGTGGTAGGAGGCGGCTTGTTTTGGGTTGGTTTGCCCTGTGCTGTGCTGAGTAAGCCTTCCTCATTCATGAAAATGAGCAGAGACTGTCAGGAGGCCAGGGAAGGCAGCCCCAATGACCTGCCTTCCCCTCTACAGCTCTACCACGGGCACACGCACACACACACACAAACATACACATACGCACACATACACACACACACACATACACGCTGTCAGGATCCAATCATATCTGGCCATGTACTGTATGTGTGTGTGTTTGTGTGTGTGTGTGTGTGTGTGTGTGTGTGTGTGTGTGTGTGTGTGTGTGTGTGTGTGTGTGTGTGTGTGTGTGTGTGTGTGTGTGTTTGTGTGTGTGAAAGCCTTTCATTTCCTCTGTAATCTCTTAATCAAAGAGCTCACCTGGGGTCTACAATGACACAGGCTTTAATTTTCCATTATGTCACAACCCCCCCTATTACACTAGAAGCCCTTCCAACCTCCCGCCTCGTTAGAAGCTCAATAGCCTCCGAATCCGGATACTTTACTGTAAATGATGTGTCTGAGACATAGAGAGAGAGAGAGAGAGAGAGAGAGAGAGAGAGAGAGAGAGAGAGAGAGAGAGAGAGAGAGAGAGAGAGAGAGAGAGAGAGAGAGAGAGAGAGAGAGAGAGAACACGAGGTAACATATTGGTGGTAATTCAACCCGAGTGCTATGGAAACATAACAAACACTGAGAGAAATGTGACTTAGAGCTGTTGTGACTGAGATCTCTTCTACGTAGTTGCTGTTGTTTAGGGTTTTGGAGATAATCAGATTTCTCTGTGTTGGCCTCTATATTCTGGAGAATAAAACAGTGAGATTCAGGAAATCCTTTACTTGGCCTAGGATGACTGAGTGTGTCCCAAATGGCACCCTATTCCCCAGGACTCTGGTCAAAGTAGTGTACTTCATGGGGAATAGGGTCCCGTTTGGGACACAAGCTCTGTTGCTAAGATTTACCACGGCAGTGTAATCCATAGTTTATTATCACATAGGCAATCCACAGTACATTGTTTCTTTGTTTTTTAAAATATAACTAGGCAAGTCAAATTCTTATTTCAATGACGGCCTAACCGGGTCAAACCTGGACGACACTGGGCCAGTTGTGTGCTGCCCTATGAGACTCCCATTAACGGCTGGATGTGAGGCAGCCTGGATTCGATCCAGGGACATCTTTTGCACTGAGATGCAGTGCCTTAGACCGCCGCGCCACTCGGGAGCCCATTCTGGGAACGAAGACATACGTTTCCTGACCCTGTAAAATGTTACGTTTTTAAATGTTCTGAGAATGTAAGTGAACATTTTGCCTGTTCTGTAAACATGAATTTTCGGTTGCAGGGAGGTTCTGGGAACGTTTTACTCTGGTTCCCTGAAAGGGTTCCTGGGAGGTTTTATTAACATTCTGAGAATGGGAATTATAGGTTAGTTGAAGGTTATTAAATAACGTTCTGAGAATATGTTTGCATAAGATTTTTAATAACACTGCTGGCTTAGGTTAACTGTTTTGAACTCCAAGCACAGATATTACCACTGGAAATGTATTTGCTTAGGCATTAATCATGCAAACACATACTATTTATTTTATTGTGGCAAGTCTTCAGTGAGATTCAAACCTTACATTTTTTGTTCTGTATCCATGGAATTAGTCCACTGCGCCACAAGGATGGAGCTAGCATGCCATGGGGAGTCATACCATGAATAATTTAGCTATTTGATTTTGGGTGGCGCAGTGGTCTAAGGCACTGCATCGCAGTGCTAGCTGTGCCTCCAGAGACTCTGGGTTCGAGCCCAGGCTCTGTCGCAGCCAGCCGCGACCGGGAGGCCCATGGGGCGATGCACAATTGGCCTAGCGTCGTCTGGGTTAGGGAGTGTTTGGCCGGTAGGGATATCCTTGTCTCATCGCGCACTAGCGACTCCTGTGGCGGGCCAGGTGCAGTGCACGCTAACCAGGTGCATGGTGTTTCCTCCGACACATTGGTGCAGCTGGCTTCCAGGTTGGATGCGTGCTGTGTTAAGAAGCAGTGCGGCTTGGTTGGGTTGTGTTTCGGAGGACGCATGGCTTTCGACCTTCGTCTCTCCCGAGCCCGTACGGGATTTGTAGCGACGAGACAAGATAGTAACTGCTAACAATTGGATACCACGAAATTGGGGAGAAAAAGGGGGGTAAAAATTCCCCCCAAAATATAGAACTAAGAACAGATATAGCCCTTGGTTCACCCCAGACTTGACTGCCCTTGACCAGCACAAAAACATCCTGTGGCATTCTGCATTAGCATCGAATAGCCAGCTCGTTCTGCAACTTTTCAGGGAAGTCAGGAACCAATATACACAGTCAGTTAGGAAAGCAAAGGCTAGCTTGTTCAAACAGAAATTTGCATCCTGTAGCACTAATTCCAAAATAGTTTTGGGACACTGTAAAGTCCATGGAGAATAAGAGCACCTCTTCCCAGCTGCCCACTGCACGGAGGCTAGGAAACACTGTCACCACCGATAAATGTACGATAATCAATAATTTCAATAAGCATTTTTCTACGGCTGACCATGCTTACCACCTGGATACCCCTTCCCCGGTCAACAGCTCTGCACCCCCCACAGCAACTTGCCCAACCCTCCCCCCGCCGCTTCTCCTTCACCCAAATCCAGTCAGCTGATGTTCTGAAAGAGCTGCCCTGCCTTTCTAAAATCTTCGAAGCTAAGTTAACAAACAGATCACTAACCATTTCTAATCCCACCGTACCTTCTTCGCTTTGCAATCTGGTTTCCGAGCTGGTCATGGGTGCACTTCAGTCATACTTAAGGTCCTAAACGATATCATAACCGCCATTGATAAAAGACAGTACTGTGCCGGCTTCTTCATTGACCTGGCCAAGGCTTTCAACTCTGTCAATCAATGACTGCCTCACCTGATTCACCAATTACTTCTCAGATAGAGTTCAGTGTGTGAAATCGGAGGGCCTGTTGTCCGGACTTCTGGCAGTCTCTATGGGGGTGCCACAGGGTTCAATTATCGGGCCAACTCTTTTCTCAGTATATATCAATGATGTCGCTCTTGCTGCTGGTGAGTCTCTGATCCACCTCTACGCAGATGACACCATTCTGCATACAGCTGGTCATTTTTTGGACACTGTGTTACCAAACCTCCAAACGAGCTTCAATGCAATACAGCACTCCTTCCGTGGCCTCGAACTGCTTTTAAATGCTAGTAAAACTGACTATCCTACCGATCCTTGACTTTGGCGATGTCATTTACAAAATAGCCTCCAACACTCTACTCGGCAAACTGGATGTAGTCTATCACAGTGCCATCCGTTTAGTCACCAAAGCTCCATATACTACCCACCACTGCGACCTGTATGCTCCATATACTACCCACCACTGCGACCTGTATGCTCTCGTTGGCTGGCCCTCGCTACATATTCGTCACCAAACCCACTGGCTCCAGGTCATCTAAGTCTTTGCTAGGTAAAGCCCTGACTTTTCTCAGCTCCCTGGTCACCATAGCAACACCAACCCGTAGCACACGCTCCAGCAGGTATATTTCACTGGTCATCCCCAAAGCCAACACTTCCTTTGGCTGCCTTTCCTTCCAGTTCTCTGCTGCCAATGACTGGAATGAATTGCAAAAATCACTGAAGCTGGGGACTTATATCTCCCTCTCTAACTTTAAGCATCAGCTGTTAGAGCAGCTTACCGATCAATGTACCTGTACACAGCCAATCTGTAAATAGCCCACCCAACTACCTCATCCCCATATTGTTCTTTATCTTCTTGCTCTTTTGCACCCCAGTATCAACGTCATCATCTGCACATCTGTCACTCCAGTGTTAATGCTACATTGTAATTATTTTGCCTCTACGTCCTATTTATTGCCTTACCTCCCTAATTCTTCTACATTTGCACACACTGTTCATTGTGTTATTGCCTGTACGTTTGTTTATGTGTAACTCTGTGTTCTTGTTTGTGTCGCACTGCTTTGCTTTATCTTGGCCAGGTCGCAGTTGTGAATGAGAAGTTGTTCTCAACAGTCCTACCTGGTTAAATAAATAAAGTTGAAAGAAATATATAATAAATAAAAAAAGAAACATATGGTTCTGTGCTTGCTGGGTGCTGGGTGCTGTGTGATAGCTTTGAGCAGCTATGTTAGGCCTATATGGCCCCATTTCTTTACAGTGCCTTGCTTTTTTACTATTTTGTTGCATTACAACCTGTCATTTATATTGATTGGATTTCATGTAATGGACATACATAAAATAGTCCAAGTTGGTGAAGTGAAATTTAAAAAAATAACTTGTTTCACAAAATAAATAAAAAATGTAAGCGGAAAAGTAGTGGTGCATATGTGTTTGCCCCCTTTGCTATGAAGCCCCTAAATAAGATCTGGTGCAAACAATTACCTTCAGAAGTCACACAATTAGTAAAATAAAGCCCACCTGTGTGCAATCAAAGTGTCACATGATCTGTCACATGATCTTAGTATATATGCACCTGATCTGAAAGGCCCCAGAGTCTGCAACACCACTAAGCAAGGGGTTTGGTTATAAAAAATATATCTAAAACGTTGAACATCCCACGAAGAACAATTAAATCCAAGCAAGTGGCACCATGAGGACCAATGAGCTCACTAAACAGGTCAGGGACAAAGTTGTGGAGTAGTACAGATCAGGGCTGGGTAATAAACAAATATCTAAAACGTTGAACATCCCACGGAGAGCAATTAAATCCATTATTAAAAAAATGTAAAGAACATGGCACCACAACAAACCTGCCAAGAGAGGACCACCCACCAAAACTCACGGACCAGGCATGGAGGGTATTAATCTGAGAGGCAACAAAGAGACCAAAGATAACCCTGAAGGAGCTGCAAAGCTCCATAGTGGAGATTGGAGTATCTGTCCATAGGACCACTTTAAGCCGTACACTCCACAGAGCTGGGCTTTACGGAAGAGTGGCCAGAAAAAAAGCCATTGCTTAAAGAACAAAAATAAGCAAACACGTTTGGTGTTCGCCAAAAGGCATGTGGGAGACTCCCCAAACATATGGAAGAAGGTTCTCTGGTCAGATGAGACAAACATTTAGCTTTTTGGCCATCAAGGAAAATGCTATGTATGGCGCAAACCCAACACCTCTCATCACCCAGAGAATATCATCCCCACAGTGAAGCATGGTGGTGGCAGCATCATGCTGTGGGGAGGTTTTTGATCAACAGGGACTGGGAAACTGGTCAGAATTGAAGGAATGATGGATGATGCTAAATACAGGGAAATTATTGAGGGAAACCTGTTTCAATCTTCCAGAGATTTGAGACTGGGATGGAGGTTCACCGTCCAGCAGGACAATGACCCTAAGCATACTGCTAAAGCAACACTCGAGTGGTTTAAGGGGAAACATTTAAATGTTTTGGAATGGCCTAGTCAAAGCCCAGACCTCAATCCAATTGAGAATCCGTGGTATGACTTAAAGATTACTGTACACCAGCGGAACCCATCCAACTTGAAGGAGCTGGAGCAGTTTTGCCTTGAAGAATTAGCAACAACCCCAGTGGCTAGATGTGCCAAGCTTATAGAGACATAACCCAAGAGACTTGCAGCTGGAATTGCTGCAAAAGGTGGCTCTACAAAGTATTGACTTTGGGGGGGTGAATAGTTATGCACGCTCAAGTTTTCCGTCTTTTTGTCTTATTTCTTGTTTGTTTCACAATAAAAAATATTTTGCATCTTCAAAGTGTTGTGCAAATGTTGTGATACAACCCCCCCAAAATATATATTTTAATTCCAGGTTGTAAGGCAACAAAATAAGAAAAATGCCAAGGGGGTGAAACCTTTCGCAAGCCCCTGTATGTGTGACTACAGAACTCAGTGCCCAACTTATGACGCTATGATCATCTACAGTATGTATAATTACATTTGCCATTCTTCTCAACATGCAGTATAAAGACCTAAGCACAACACGACATATGTGCAACAGTTCACTTAGAGTGTAGAGCGTTGGGCCAGTAACCGAAAGATTGCTAGCTTGAATCCCCGAACTGACAAGGTGAAAAATCTGCCCCTGCACAAGGCACTTAACCCTAATTGCTCCAGGGTCGCTGTCAATAATGGCTGATCGGTCGCCGTGACCCCACTCTCGTGACCCCACTCTCAGAAGGGACATGCAAAAAAAAAAACATTTCCTTCTCCTACTCGTACAGGTTACTCACTTGTACATGCAGGGAAACAGGACAAATATAAGCACCACCTATTTCATATATGCTGTTGTCAGTTATCAGACTATTTGCTTTGGAATGAGAGGATCCCACAAAGTTTTCCATCGGTACATTTTCCATTTATGCCTCTCGGGGTCTAAAAACAAAAGTACACAAACCACATTCCATCTCATGTTTCCATTGGAAAACTGACGTGTAGAGTAATACGCATAACACTGACATCGTTATTATGTGTTTGCGAACGGAAGAGGGGAAGAGCCAGCCATTGGAGGCCGTTCTGTCTGAACCAGGTCATCAATCTAGTGTCTGAATATGGAATCCCCGCTACATGTTGAGTCCCACACACTCTGTCACAAGTCTGTGTGCTAATTCTTATTCTTATTTGTTTTATCCCAGCCGTCGTCCCCGTAGGAGGCCTTTTGCCTTCTGGTAGGCCGTCATTGTAGATAAGAATTTGTTCTTAACTGACTTGCCTCGTTAAATAAAGGTGAAATAAAACCAAAATCCTTTGACACCAGGCCTAAGAAGAGTGGGCCTTCAAAGTGGCTTGTGTTATGCAATTTTTTAAAAAGTTAAAAGGTGTGTTTATGTGCGTGCGTCTGTCTGTCCTCATGCGTGTGTGTAAATAGGTAAGCACCTGTCAGTACAGACACAGACACAGACACAGACACAGACACAGACACAGACAGAGACACAGACACAGACACAGACTCTCTCTCTCTCTCTCTCTCTCTCACACACACACACACACACACACACACACACACACACACACACACACACACACACACACACACACACACACACACACACACACACACACACACACACACACACACGCGCACGCACGCGTTGCCATATCATCCTGTGGCGACGCCGTTGAGCCCCCAGCCTAAGACAGTCTGCTCTGACTCGGCCCTCTACCCAAACAAACACACATTTGGAGAATAAATTGGTCCAATAAATCACAACTGTAACAGACACCAGCCGCCCCGCCCGTGTTCCACTGACCCTGAGAGCCCAATTAAACCAACTCTGGAGGTTCAGGGAGTAACCGGGCTGCCTGGACCTCTTCCTCACAGCACCGCAGCACGTTTCCCACACACCACTGGGGCTGACCCCTGACCCTTAAAGAGGACCACCCATCACTGGCACTGGAACAGGGAAGAGGAGATTAGAGAAGGGGTACCAGGAGGGGGGAAAGAGCCTCAGGGTGGATGGTTATTGGGGTAGGGGTGAAAATGGCTTTAAATCTTCAAACTAGTGAGTGGGGGGGGGTTCACTAAGTACTTCATTAAGGACTACAGGAAGGGCAGGCAGATCCTAAATAGTGACATCTGTCCCAGTTCCCTTCTCTTGCTCTCTCTTCTTCTTTCTTTCTTCCTTTCCATGTTTCCACCTCTCTTTCTCTTTCTATATATCTCTCCTGCTTCCCCACTACCTCTCTCAGAGCAGAGATCAGGGGTGAACGCGGATTTTGAAGATGATGGAAGAAAGTCATGGAAGTTCATCAGGGTCATTTGGGGAAGGTTGTTGTGGGTGTGTTGGACATCCTCTCCCGGATGTCTCATATCACTACTGCACAAATCGTTCTGAATCTGTTTATACTTTTAGAATTTGATGAAACATCCAAAGAAAGTGGCCTTATTTATGTCTGACTGCAGGTCATGTGGTTGGGCAGGGAGGTGGCCACATTTTAACGCTTTCCGGTGCGGTGTTTGAAATCCAAGCATGTGAAATGTGTGATGGAAGGAGAGAATTGTATTTTTGGATTTATTATGGATCCCCATTAGCTGCTGCCAAAGCAGCAGCTCCTCCTTCCTGGGGTCCAGCAAAATGAAGGCAGTTTATACCATGTAAAAAAAATGACAATACGTTTGCAGATTTCACAACACACTGTGTGCCCTCAGGCCCCTACTCCACCACTACCACATATCTGTGAGTGTGTGTGTGTGTGTGTGTGTGTGTGTGTGTGTGTGTGTGTGTGTGTGTGTGTGTGTGTGTGTGTGTGTGTGTGTGTGTGTGTGTGTGTGTGTGTGTGTGTGTGTGTGTGTGTGTGTGTGCGTATGAATGTGTCTGTGCCAATGTTTGTGTTGCATCAAAGTCCCCGCTGTTCCATAAGGTGTTTTTTTCATCAGTTTTTTTTAATCGAATTCTACTGCTTGCATCAGTTATTTGATGTGGAATAGAGTTCCGTGTAGTCATGGCTCTATGTAGTACTGTGTGCCTCACATAGTCTGTTCTGGACTTGGGGACTGTGAAGAGACCTCTTGTCACATGTCTTGTGGGGTATGCATGGGTGTCTGAGCTTTGTGCCAGTAGTTTAGACAGACAGCTCGGTGCATTCAACATTTCAATACCTCTCATAAATAAAAGTAGTGATGAAGTCAATCTCTCCTCCACTTTGAGCCAGGAGAGATTGACATGCAGTAGTATTAATATTAATATTATATCTCTGTGAACATCCAAGGGCCAGCCGTGCTGCCCTGTTCTGAGACAATTGCAATTTTCCTAAGTCCTTTTTTGTGGCACCTGACCACACCACTGAACAGTAGTCAAGGTGCGACTAAACTAGGGCCTGTAGGACCTGCCCTGTTGATAGTGCTGTTAAGAAGGCGCTTTCTTATGGACAGACTTCTCCCCATCTCATCTACTACTGCATCAATATGTTTTGACCATGACAGTTTACAATCCAGGGTTACTCCAAGCAGTTTAGTCATCTCAACTTGCTCAATTTCCACATGATTTATTACAAGATTTAGTTGAGGTTTAGGATTTAGTGAGTGTTTTGTTCCACATATGATGCTTTTAGTTTTAGAAATATTTAGGGCTAACTTATTCCTTGCCACCCACTCTGAAACTAACTGCAGCTCTTTGTTGAGTGTTGCGGTCATTTCAGTCACTGTAGTAGCTCACATGTACAGTGTTGAGTCATCTGCATACGTAGAAACTCTGGCTTTACTCAAAGTTAGTGGCATGTCGAAAAAAGCAAGATGGATAGAGAGAGATAGAGAGACAGATAAAGAGAGAGAGAGAGAGAGAGAGACAGATAAAGAGAGAGAGAGAGAACACACAAAGACCTGAGATGGACAGGCTGGAATGTGCCGGCAGGTAGCCGAGGGGCCCAGGAAGCAAGGAGACATGGGAAAACATGGCGCGTGAACAATAGCAGCGATGTGTGTGTCTGGGAGAGGGGAGAGGGCCCAGGGGACAGATCGACTTACCTACTACCGCTTACCTGCTCAGTACAACACTTACACTGGGAACAGGCCTCAAAGGGAGATGCATCAATGCCCGGCATTCTTATCAGCACTGGAATGTGTGTGTGTATGCGTGGACGAGTCTGCGTCAGTCTCTATTGAAGTGATCGCTTGTGTGTGTGTGTGTGAGTGCGTGTGTGTGTGTGTTTGGCATAGAGGGGCCCGCTGATTAATTGATGTAGGGAAGAGAGGGAGAGGAAATCTTTCAGGCTTGAGTCAATTATAGTGTAAAACAAACCCCTGTGGTCTTTCTACGAGCTTGTGGTATAAACACAGAAATCTACTTTCCTCAGTGTAATAACTCCTTTCAACTGGGCCTTTCGGTATGCTCTTTAATTACACTGAAGTGGCAGATTGAATTCATGTTTAAATGTTGACCCGGATACAGAGAGAATACAGCCATGCTTCATTCATCATGGGAACATCATTTCACACTAACTATTCTACTACCTCCCAGATTCACCCATGCCACAGAGTTGAAGTCACCCCTTCGACTTCAGTTCTAGTTTTGTGCAGGGAATAAACGGTGACTAGGAGGAATAATACTAAACATGGATCAAAGGGAAAATACAATCCCCCTGAATTGACCGACATTGTGTGGAAGTGTCTCGAATAAGAAGCGTAAAGAGAAGCAGACGAGATCACACTCCACCAGCCCAACCCTCTGTCTCTCCTGATGTGTAGACAGGGTCGCTGTGAGTGTATGAGGAGGTCCAATATCTCTTTCCAAAACAGAGAGGCCCACAGACAGCAGGAGTGAGAGGGGTGTGTGTGTGTGTGTGTGTGTGTGTGTGTGTGTGTGTGTGTGCGTGTGTGTGTGTGTGCGTGTGTGCGTGTGTGCGTGCGTGCGTGCGTGCGTGTAAAGAACACCCTTCTTCTTACAATCTGTGTCTAACGTGGCAGATGTCGGAGTGTAATATGAGAGGAAGTCTGTTTTTCTCGCAGGGCTGCAGAGACATGGGTCACAGTGGCAACAACAAGTCGCATAGCAGAGCAGTGGGACTGGACTGTGTGTATGTGTGTGCGTTTGCACGTTCTGTGTTCATGTATGACACGTTCACATGTCCAGTTCTCAGGGGATTCTCACTCCAATGTTTTAAATAAGAACCATCCCAGCCAATGTTGTTGAATTCCTTGTGTTCTTCAAAGAGCTTTATGTTACAGATTACACAGATTACACAGATTACACTTTCAAAGATATGGGCAAATACTGTATCACATTTGAACAAATCAGATGACATCAACCATTTAGTTATCACACCTTGATTAAAATTTTGATGATGAATACAAAGTTGAAAACTAAGGCTGTCATCCTCCATTTTATTCATACTACTCAAATGTTATTTAGAGAAACGGAAGTGAGATTGTGATCCCATGTTTCAGAAGAAAGTACATGCTAGACCAAAAAAAAAACACAACAAAACCGGAACATCCCGCATTTCCCCTCCCCAAGGAATTCTGGCTGAGCACAAACTCTAGATCGCACGTGAGCAACATACTGGCCGACCACACAAACACGAGAACACACCATGTTTCTCTTGCAAGAGGGGAGGAAAGAGAAGTGTTTGGGTTCACAACAAACAGACCACTGGTAGACTGACTGTAGAGCAAAAGATGACTTGTTATCAGGGAGGGTTGAGAGAGACGTCAGGAAATGAGAGAGAGAGACTGGAGAGAGAGAGAGGGAGAGGGAGACTGGAGAGAGGGAGAGGGAGACTGGAGAGAGACTGGAGAGAGAGAGGGAGAGGGAGACTGGAGAGAGAGGGTGACTGGAGAGAGAGAGAGGGAGAGGGAGACTGGAGAGAGAGAGAAAAGCACAGAACAACAGCAAGCAGCTGACTCTAATTGAGTAGTCCATAAACACAAACATATAAAGGTCAATCAAAATCCATTGGACTCCCCAATTACTGACCAGGAGCTCTATAAGAAACATCAGGCTCTGAAATTTAAAAAAGCATGCAGACCTGATGGCATCCTAAATGAGATGCTCAAACTCACTAGTGCAAAATTTCAATTGGCTATATTAAAAAAGGTTTAATTTGATCCTGAGTGTAGGTTATTTCTCTGACATCTGGAATCAAGGACTCATAAACCCAATCTCCAAAATGGAGACAAATTTGACCCTAACAATTACAGAGGCATTTGTGTGAACAGTAACCTGGGGAAGGTTTTCTGTAGTATTATAAATGTAAGAGTTCTAAACTTCCTTAATAAGCACAATGTCTCGAGTAAAAGCCAAATTGGATTTATACCAAAACATCGCACAACTGATCATATTTACACCCTACACACCCTGATAGATAAACATGTCCACCAAAATAATACCAAAATATACGCTTGCTTTATCGACTTCCAAAAAGCATTTGATTTTATTTGGCATACAGGACTGTTCTACAAAGTTATTGAAAGTGGTGTAGGGGGTAAAACATATTACATAATTAAATCTATGTATACTGGCAATACGTGCAGCATTAAAATTGGCAAGAAAATAACAGAATTCTTTAACCAGGGGCGGGGCCTTCGCCAAGGTTGCAATCTGAGCCCCGCACTCTTCAATATTTACATCAATGAATTGGCCACTATTCTAGGAAAATCCTCAGCCCCTGGTGTTAGTCTCCACAATTCAGAAGTGAAATGCCTACTCTTCGCAGATGACCTATTCCTGCTGTCACCCACAGCACATGGCCTACAGCAGAGCCTGGACCTGCTAGAGCAGTACTGCCAGACCTGGGCCCTGGCAGCAAACCCCAAAAAGACTAAAATAATGATTTTCCAGAGAAGATCCAGATCTCAGGGAATTAGACCAAAGTTCTCAATTGGTACAAAATAAATAGAGTACTGCACACACTACCACTAAAATGACTTAGGTTTAAAAATAAGCTCAACTGGACACCTTAATGAGGTAGTGAATGAACTGAGAGAGAAAGCACGCAGGGCATTCTACGCCATTAAAAAGCTAATTCAAATTGAAATACCTATTACACTTTGGCTAAAACTAATTGAATAATTGCCCTTTATGGCAGCGAGGTGTGGGGTCCACTTGCAGAACAAGATTTCATCAAATGGGACAAACACTCCATTGAAACCCTGCGTGCAGAGTACTGTAAGATTATCCTACATGTCCAGAGGAAAACTACAAACAATGCATGCAGGGCAGAATTAGGCCAATATCCACAAATAATAAAAACTCAAAAAAGAGCAATTAAGTTTTGGAAACATCTAAAATACAGTGACAGTGAACCCCACTCTCACTACCAAGCCCTGCAATGCCAAGAGCTGAGCAAAGAAAAGAGTCCTCTCATCCAGCTGGTCCTGGGGCTGAGTTCACAAACCTGTTCTATTAACACACTGAAGCCCTCAGGACCAGAACATCCAATCAATCAGGATAAACCAAATTACAACACAGTCAAAACAAAACTACATTGCTTATTGGGAAAAACAAGCACAAACACAAAGCAAAGTGCAGTGCTATCTGGCCCTAAATCGACTGTACACTGTGGCTAAATATTTGACCATGGTTACTGATCAAAACCTTAGAAAAACCTTGACAAAGTACAGGCTCAGTGAGCACAACCTTGCCATTGAGAAGGGTAGACACAGGAAAGCCTGGCTCCCTGTAGAGGAAAGGCTGTGCAACCACTGCACAACAGCAGAACCTGAGACGGAGCTGCATTTCCTGACAAAATGTAAAACATATAAAACATTTATAGAGTGTAATTTTCCCAAATTTGAAACCCTTATTCAAAGACCTCTCTGATGAGAATATGCTACCCGTCCTGTTGGAGGAGGACGCAGAAAGCTGTGGGTTGGCAGCGCACTACATTGCTGTCTGCCATAAGTTGAGGGACAATGTCTGACAGACCAATCAACCTGCACATGTACTCTACTGTATACTTATTGTTATTGTTGAATGTGTGGTTATTTTGACACTTGGTTATTGTTGTTACTGTTGTCCTGTTGACAATTGTGATTCTCATTTTTATATTGTAAATATTCAAAATAAGCTTTGACAATATGTACATTGTTACGTCATGCCAATAAAGCAAATTGAATTGAATTGAATTGAGAGTGTCACGCCTTGGTCATAGTATTTTGTGTTTTCGTTATATATTTGGTCAGGCCAGGGTGTGACATGGGTTTATTTTGTTGTATTTCGTATTGGGGTTTTGTAGTCATTGGGATTGCGGCTGAGTAGGGGTGTAGCATAGGTTTGGCTGCCTGAGGCGGTTCTCAATCAGAGTCAGGTGATTCTCGTTGTCTCTGATTGGGAACCGTATTTAGGTAGCCGGGGTTTCACTGTGTATTTTGTGGGTGATTGTTCCTGTCTCCGTGTTAGTGTTCACCAGACAGGCTGTATTAGGTTTTCACGTTCCGTTTGTTGTTTTGTATATTTGTAAGTTATTTCATGTATCGCTATTCTACATTAAAGATCATGAGTAACCACCACGCTGCATTTTGGTCCGACTCTCCTTCAACAAACGACCACCGTTACAGAGAGAGAGAGAGAGAGAGAGAGAACAGAAATAGCACTACTTTAGCGCAAAAGCATTTCTTTCATTTATACCCGCAATAACATCTTCTAAATATGTGCATGTGACCAATACAGTTTGATTTGATTTGATTTGTCCAACGGTAGAAAAAAAAAATGAAAGCCTCATACAACACCATATCCCTGATTTGGTACTGTATCCAGTCCTGAGATTTAGGCTATGTCCCATCGGCAGGGGCTGGCGGTGTAATCCAGGATCCTCCATTCTACCCCGTATGGAGAGGCCAAATGTGAGGGCGCCAACTCCCCTAAAACGTTCACCCCATTTCACTGACCACCTCTCACCTCCTCCTCCCTTCCAGCCTCACAGCCTGTCAGACACACAGACACACTCTACACCTTTTTCATTAGCACAAGTCATGACCTGGGAGTGCCTGTGTCACATGGTGGACATCTGATACTGTACCACCCATAGCTTCTGGAGATGGGCTCATTCTCAGATCTACCTCTGTTGTCTGTGATAGTCTATAGTCCTTGCCACATGTGACTCGAGTCTGAGCATCCATGCGACTTTGAGTCTGTACTGTCCCTTTAGGTCCCCAATGGACTTGCGGTGCTCGTGTCTGCTTGCTTTGTACGCGCCGGCGCGCCACCGAGTCATCGGATTCGTTCTGCTGACATTGAATGTTGCAGTACGGGCTCTCAGCACGGTATGCATATCTCCGTTTATCCAGGGTTTTTGGTTGGGGTTTGTCCGGATTGTAATTGTGGGCACCGTACAACACCATCAACACATTTCCTAATGAAGCCTGCGACTGATGACGTATCCATGTTGATGGATGAGTCCTGGGGGGGGATGAATCTTTGAGCATTCAACATCAGCAAAACAAAAAGGGTTGATTTGTTGACTTCAGGAAACACATAAACGGGAACGCAGCAGAGAGAGTCTCGAGATTTACGTTCCCGTTTATGTTCCACATCACCATGGACTTGTCACGGTCCAACAACACCATCACCCTTTTCAAGAGGCCGCAACAGCGGAAATCCGGCATGCCGCCCTGGATCCTCTCCAAATACTACCACTGCGTGTTGCATCATGGTATGTATGGGACATTTCTCCATCCACAACCGCGCGGCCCTCCAGTGGGTGGTGAAGATGGCCCAGTACACGACTGGGACCGTGCTTCCACTCATCCAGAACATCGACTCGAAACGCTGCCTGAGGAAGGCACGCAGCAGCATCAAGGGCCCCACACAACCCCCAGCCACGAGCTGTTCTCTCCCCTACTGTCAGACACGTGAACTGGTACTGACCACTTGCTCTGATCACACACATCACAACTGTTGCTACCAGACTCTTATTATACTACTCAATGTATACACTTGCCCCCCATACCCCCTTCCCCAATACACGTATAAATGTTGCACTTTACATGGTTCTGTCCTGTATTATGCTAATATGTTTTATTGTATTCTACTGCCACATACTCTGTATTTTTGCATTCTTATATTGTATTATTTCTTATTGTTCTTTGCATTGTCTAGAAGGAACCTGCAAGTAAGCATCCCATTGGACGATGCCTACCATGCCCCTCCCACACATACGACCAATACAACTTGAAACCTCTCTGCTTTGACCAATCCCGCGGAATGTTCAACACCAAGCCACACTCTCAGAGACAGAGGGCTCCACCCTACTGATAGGCAGGGTGAAATACCCAGGAGCTTTCCCCTACCCTGCAAGTAGAAGAGGCTTATCTGGCTTATATAAGCTATACTCCTGAGCAAGAGTCCCTTCTCCCCTCACTGTACCAAAGTCCAAGGGCAGAGGACACCATAACAGTCTATAGAGACTTGCAGTCAATGGCAGATGTAAAGGTCTGCCGGAGGCACGTTTGCTGGTATGTTTTTCAAAACAACAACCAGAGAGGTATCAGCTGCCCTCTCTGCAATCGAATCTGTCCTGATTACAACCAATCTCTCCCTTTCTGCAGTGTCTGTCTTAAAAGAGCCGTGACGTCGAAAGCTTCAATCTGTTTCTGGGGCAGGAGAATATAATTCACATGGGCGTATGTGACAGGGCATTCTTTACTGTCGGGAGATTTGCGATAATGTCCTCCTCCTCCCCATAAGGTGAGCGTCCTGCCTTGAGCTGTCCTGGGAGTCCATCAGCGGGTCACCCTGCATCCCGTTATTATGTCATCCCTGAGCCATCCGTCCAAAGCCCCCGGTGCCTGTCAATCAACCAGTCATTTTTTAGAAAATAAGTCATTTAGCAGAAGCTCTTATCCCGAGTGACTTACAGGAGAAATATGGGTTAAGTGCCTTGCTCAAGGAAACATCAACAGATTTTTTACCTAGTCGGCTCTGGGATTTGAACCAGCAACCTTTCAGTTACAGGCCCAACGCTCTTTTAACTGTTAGGCAACCTGACGCCCATAAAACAGAGTCTGTGCTGCCTCCTCTCCGTTTCCACACAAACACCCAGCCAGCCTGGTTTAAAACTGTTGCAATTTTTTTTTTGACAGATAGTGTGCTTCCAACACTGCATTACTGAATATCTTCTATGCACAGCAGTCATTTTGGTTCGTTATCACCAAGCCTGAGGTTTATGAAATGTTCCCCACTGCCTCAACAGCAGACCCCTCACCTCCCCATAGACGTCCACACAGAGACCTCCCTACACAGAGACCTCCCTACACAGAGACCTCCCTACACAGACCCCTCACCTCCCCATAGACGTCCACACAGAGACCTCCCTACACAGAGACCTCCCTACACAGACCCCTCACCTCCCCATAGACGTCCACACAGAGACTTCCCTACACAGAGACCTCCCTACACAGACCCCTCACCTCCCCATAGATGTCCACACAGAGACCTCCCTACACAGAGACCTCCCTACACAGAGACCTCTCTACACAGAAACCTCCCTACACAGAAACCTCTCTACACAGAAACCTCCCTACACAGAAACCTCCCTACACACACACCTCCCTACACAGAAACCTCCCTATACAGAGACCTCCCTACACAGAAACCTCCCTACACAGAGACCTCCCTACACAGAAACCTCCCTACACAGAGACCTCCCTACACAGAAACCTCCCTACACAGAGACCTCCCTACACAGAAACCTCCCTACACAGAGACCTCCCTACACAGAGACCTCCCTACACAGAGACCTCCCTACACAGAGACCTCCCTACACAGAGACCTCCCTACACAGAGACCTCCCTACACAGAAACCTCCCTACACAGAGACCTCCCTACACAGAGACCTCCCTACACAGAGACCTCCCTACACAGAAACCTCCCTACACAGAGACCTCCCTACACAGAGACCTCCCTACACAGACACATCCCTACACAGAGACCTCCCTACACAGAGACCTCCCTACACAGAGACCTCCCTACACAGAAACCTCCCTACACAGAGACCTCCCTACACAGAGACCTCCCTACACAGAAACCTCCCTACACAGAAACCTCCCTATACAGAGACCTCCCTACACATAAACCTCCCTACACAGAGACCTCCCTACACAGAGACCTCCCTACACAGACACATCCCTACACAGAGACCTCCCTACACAGAGACCTCCCTACACAGAGACCTCCCTACACAGAGACCTCCCTACACAGAGACCTCCCTACACAGAGACCTCCCTACACAGAGACCTCCCTACACAGAGACCTCCCTACACAGAGACCTCCCTACACAGAGACCTCCCTACACAGAGACCTCCCTACACAGAGACCTCCCTACACTGACCAGTAGAGAGCCAGGATGGGTTAAGTGGCCATTTGGGCTCCATCCAAGCAGATGGCTGAGTGATGCAGGCCTCCTTCTACAAACAGGCTCCTGAAAAGTCCTGAACAGAGTTCACCTGAGAACTCAACCTGAAAGGCATGCATATCCCACTTTCCACCTCCCCTGGGGGGTTATTTCCACCCAGAACTGGCAACCAGACTCACAGTGTAATGCAAACAAATGTGTTTGAGACAGAGGGAGAAAGAGAGTGAGTGTTTGTGTTTCAAATAAGGATCCAGTGTGTGTGTCTGTCGCCATCCCTGGGGGTGTCTAGCTTGTTTATCTTTCTATATTCATAAACAATACGAGTGTGTATTTCTCTAGGACTGTGTGTGTGTGTGTGTGTGTGTGTGTGTGTGTGTGTGTGTGTGTGTGTGTGTGTGTGTGTGTGTGTGTGTGTGTGTGTGTGTGTGTGTGTGTGTGTGTGTGTGTGTGTGTGTGTGTGTGTGTGTGTGTGTGAGGAGCAGCTGAGAAGGTGCTCATTATACCTGTTAGGGCATGATGTGTTTTACACGTTGAATGCATGTAGTGGGCTATATACCAGAGCCATCTATTTAATAAATTAAGCAAATGCCGGGGTTTTGCTACAAACGATATGTGTTTGTATGTGTAGTGAAGTGGACATGTGTATGGAATAATTGAATTTAATATTTGTCTGACGATACGTTTTTCAGTTTGTTTGTGGGGGCAGGGGGAGTGCAGTGGGTGGATGCATCGGGCATCGGTACAGACAGTGCACTTCAGAGGCAAACTGAGTGGGGCAGTGAGAAGGGAGAGGTCAGTGGAAGGGAGCGGGCAGTAGGTTGACGAAGGGCACACAGTGTGCTTCTGTTTCTGAAAGAGCCCCATTGATGCTAGGAGTCATGGATGCAGATGAACAAGGGGCCTTCCAGCCGACATGTCGCAGCATGGAGACACACTGCACATCCAACCCCATCCCTCGCCCCACCTCATCCCCTCCACTCTGTAGCTAGTTCCATAGCCCACCCCAAGACACCGCCCACCCGAACAACCTCACCCAGGCTATTCATACCAGCCTACAGACACACGGACGAACAACAGAGAGACGGATAAAACCCAAGCAGCAAAACAAGTCCTCAAACATCACGCACTTGTATGCACACAAAGAAACACACTTGTATGCACACAAGGAAACACACGTGTATGCACACAAGGAAACACACGTGTATGCACACAAGGAAACACACATGTATGCACACAAAGAAACACACGTGTATGCACACAAAGAAACACACATGTATGCACACAAAGAAACACACATGTATGCACACAAAGAAACACACGTGTATGCACACAAAGAAACACACGTGTATGCACACAAGGAAACACACGTGTATGCACACAAGGAAACACACGTGTATGCACACAAAGAAACACACGTGTATGCACACAAAGAAACACACGTGTATGCACACAAAGAAACACACGTGTATGCACACAAGGAAACACACGTGTATGCACACAAGGAAACACACGTGTATGCACACAAGGAAACACACGTGTATGCACACAAGGAAACACACGTGTATGCACACAAGGAAACGCACGTGTATGCACACAAAGAAACACACGTGTATGCACACAAAGAAACACACATGTATGCACACAAAGAAACACACTTGTATGCACACAAGGAAACACACGTGTATGCACACAAAGAAACGCACGTGTATGCACACAAAGAAACACACGTGTATGCACACAAAGAAACACACGTGTATGCACACAAAGAAACACACGTGTATGCACACAAAGAAACACACGTGTATGCACACAAAGAAACGCACGTGTATGCACACGTGTATGCACACAAAGAAACACACGTGTATGCACACAAAGAAACACACGTGTATGCACACAAGGAAACGCACGTGTATGCACACAAGGAAACACACGTGTATGCACACAAAGAAACGCACGTGTATGCACACAAAGAAACACACGTGTATGCACACAAAGAAACACACGTGTATGCACACAAGGAAACACACGTGTATGCACACAAAGAAACACACGTGTATGCACACAAAGAAACACACACCCACTCCACACACAGCAGGCCTGCCCTCTGGTCACTGGAGCACTGGTCACGTCACTGAGTGAACGTGTTTCAAACTAGAATCTGTATTTGGTGAAACAGTGCCACTGTTGACCCCAGCGCCTTTTTATTTTGCTGGCAAAATGGATGAGAGGAGCATCCGACAGCGTGGTACATTGTTTCCGCAGAGCATACTCTGCTGCTCTAGGTGGGGGGGGGCTGTGTTCGTTGTTTGAACTTTATTTTAGTAATATCCCAAACAGTCGTGTCAGTTTCACCAAATATGGATTCTAGCTTTAATATACACTGAGTGTACAAAACATTAGGAACCCCTTCCTAATATTGAGTTGCACCCCCTTTTTGCCCTCAGAACAGCCTCACAATTCGTCGGGGCTTGGACTCTACAATGTGTCGAAAGCGTTCCACAGGGATACTGGCCCGTGTTGACTCCAATGCTTCCTATGGTTGTGTCAAGTTGGCTGGATGTCCTTTGGGTGGTGGACCATTATTGATGCACATGGGAAACTGTTGAGCGTGAAAAACCCAGCAGTGTTGCAGTTCTTGAAATGCTCAAACCGGTGCGCCTGGCACCTACTACCATGCCCTTTTCAAAGGCACTTCAATATTTGGGCTTGCCCATTCACCCTCCGAATGGCACACTTAAACAATCCATGTCTCAATTGTCTCAAGGCTTAAAAATCCTTCCTTAACCTGTCTCCTCTTCATTGACACACTGATGGAAGTGGATTTAACAAGTGACATCAATAAGGGACCATAGCTTCCACCTGGATTCACCTGGTCAGTCACGTCATGGAAAGAGCAGGTTGTCAGATCTCCCCAAGGAGAAGTGGGTGTAGAGTCAGGCGCAGGAGAACCAAGTACCAAAGAAAGGGCGTTTTATTTAACTGACTCAAGAAAAAAACAACAGGACTCTGGGCTACAGTAATAGCACTGAAAACTCTCACTCAGACACAGTCCAGGGGAGGAAAAACCCTGTACAACATGAGCAAATAAAACGAAACCCAAACTCACTGACAGTTCAACGAAAACAATCCAGGAACAAAACCCCAAAGGAAATGTCAAATTAAATACCCCCCTAATTAACCAAAGTGAAACCAGGTGAAACACAAAACAGACATAACCATAAGAAAAGGAAAAAGGATCGGTGGCAGCTAGGAGACCGGTGACGACGACTGCCGAGCGCCGCCGGCCGAACAGGGAGAGGAGCCACCTTCGGTGGAAGTCGTGACACATGTCTTGTACACTCAGTGTAAATCCATCTGGGTGTGTCTGTGGCTGAGTCCAAATAACCATACTTGTGTTCTAAACAGTAGGCATTTTAGGTATGCGAATTTTCGAAATATCGAGTATGCTTTTAATGCCAGGATGTTTTACTCATTTCAGATTTTCATCTAGTAGAATTCGCTGCACACTTTTCAGGAAGAAGGTGGCCTTTTCCAGAGCCAGGTGTGTTCGACAACCGCTGATAATCAGCTGATAATGAGACAAGGGGACCCGCTGTACCCAAATGAACCAACGGTGGGAATCATCGCAACTGAGCATGAGAAGACTCGTTCTCACGATGGGTGAGCCTAGTATGATGATATTTGTTGCTTACTGAATGAGTTTTTATTAAACAGTACATTGGAAATAGTTTGCAGTACGATTAGCGCACTGTATTGCTGACTTTCCATCCCAAAACACGCAGCTCAATCAAAATCAACACATATAGCTTTAAATCAGCAGAGGGTTGACATGGTAGCCAATATAAAACCGGTTTTACTGTCCTGACAAGTCCAGGGTGTGTGTTTTATTGGAGTCAGTGTACTGTATACTGTACTGTGTGTGTGTGTGTGTGTGTGTGTGTGTGTGTGTGTGTGTGTGTGTGTGTGTGTGTGTGTGTGTGTGTGTGTGTGTGTGTGTGTGTGTGTGTGTGTGTGTGTGTGTGTGTTGTTAGATCAGCTGTTTTGGGAATGGAGACCGCAATGCTAGTTAAAAGGAGGCAGGCTATCTACAGGCCCGGAGTGATGTTAGGACCAGCTGGTGAATACAGTCACTGAGTAAACACACTGTCAATGCTGCCTGGACGGATGGAGAGAACCAGAGTAGGCCCAAATGAAAGGGAGAGATAGAAGGACGAGAGTTTAAAATGGTGAAACGGTAGAGATTCCTCAGCACAGGGCAAAGGGGACGATTTTCTCTCTCAGCTGATCTTCTTCCCTTTCATGTTTATGAAGCCAGACATGATCCTCCAACTTCATACCGTATGAACCCAGTGTACCTTAGTTTCCGGCGACCGAATAGAATAGAATCAATCACTCAAATGTATTTATAAAGCCCTTTTCACCTCAGCAGATGTCACAAACTGCCATACAGAAACCCAGGACAAAAACCCCAAACAGCAAACAGTGCAGATGTAGAAGCATGAATGAGTTATAGGTATCATAGTAAAGGACACAGACTGTTGCTCCAAGATGTCTAATTGTTGTCTCAGACCATCATAGTATTATCTAGCGAGCATGAAAATAGAGTCTGTGTCAGTGTATCAGATTTACATCAGAGGGGTCACCATGAACTCACACTCATGAACAAGCGCTTACACACCGACCCCTACACTCACGTACGCACCTACGCACACACGCACACTGTCTCAGACGTCCACAGCTTGGTTTAACAGAGAGCCCAGTTGTTCCCCCAGTTCCTCCCTCCCCTCCTCAGACGAGACGGCGCAGGTCTACATTTCAAAGGCCAAGGTCACGGTGGCCTGCATGCGTACACGAGGAAGTCAGACGCTAGTGAGAGTAATTAGGGAGCTGGGGAGTAGAAGCCTTCAATCTCTCTCTCTCTCTCTCTCTCTCTCTCTCTCTCTCTCTCTCTATATATATATATATATATATATATATATATATATATATGCCCAATTTCACCCTCTTTCCTCTTTATTGGTAACTCCTCTAAAGATTCTCCAATGATATAACAATCCAAACATTTGATTTTGGCCATGTTTGAATGAAACATAATGGAATAAATCCTTCTCCTCTCTGTTCAAACTTTCCCTGTTAATTCTCACAGGTCGTTCCAAGATGTGCGTTTTGTCCCGCCGTATCCCGTGTAAATATAGTTTTCCTTTAATATATAATAATAATATATGCCATTTAGCGGACGCTTTTATCCAAAGCGACTTACAGTCATGTGTGCATACATTCTACGTATGGGTGGTCCCGGAATCGAACCCACTACCCTGGCGTTACAAGCGCCATGCTCTACCAACTGAGCTACAGGAAGCCTTTGTTTTTATCCGTATATATTTCGTATATACTTTAATCTCACTTTCCATCTACGGACTGAATATACTCTCCTGCAACCCGTCTCACCCAATGTGGTACGGATCTGCTATTTTTGTACTTTAGAACCAGAACCCCCATCTGAAGCTAGCCAGCTAACTAGCTACTAGCTAGTAGTCAGTTAGCCACTGCTAGCGGTCTTCACCGTTAACTCGGACACCAGCCAGCCTCAGAGCATATTGGACTGCTTTTTCTCTACCACATCTCCGGATTCCAACCGTAAGCTCTGATCCTTTACACCGGATCATCGCAGCTAGCTAGCTGCAATCCGAGTGGCTACTCCTGGCTAACGTTTCTGTCCCGAAGCAAGCACCAGTTAGCCTTGAGCTAGCCTCGAGCTAGGCCCATCTCCCAACTAGCCGAGAAGGTCCACCAGCAAATTCTTGGGCTACAATACCTCTTTTGTCAATTGGCCTGGACCCTTTACCGCCGATCCATCATGACTGGGCAGCCGACGTAATTGACCGAGGTGCTAGCCCCAGCCCGCTAGCTGTCTGAATCGCTGTGTCTCCAGCTCGCCTAGCGTAGGAGCGACTACTGAATCGGCTCCCTGACTCACCTATTGCTACTCATTGGACCCTATGATCACTCGGCTACACATGCCTTTCTCTAATGTCAATATGCCTTGTCTATTGCTGTTTTGATGAGTGATTATTGTCTTATTTCACTGTAGAGCCCCTAGCCATGCCCAATATGCCTTATATAGCCCATTTGTCCCACCCCTCACACATGCGGGGACCTCACCTGGCTTAACTTGGGGCGGCAGGGTAGCCTAGTGGTTAGAGTGTTGGACTAGTAACCGGAAGGTTGCAAGTTCAAACCCCCGAGCTGACAAGGTCGTTCTGCCCCTGAACAGGCAGTTAACCCACTGTTCCTAGGCTGTCATTGAAAATAATAATTTGTTCTTAACTGACTTGCCTGGTTAAATAAAGATTAAATAAAAAAATAAAACTGGTGCCTCTAGAGACAAAACCTCTCACATCGTCACTCAATGCCTAGGTTTACCTCCACTGTACCTGTACATTATAACTTGAAAGCAGGAAGCAGGAAGCAAAAGTGACTCTGTCTATAAAAATAATGGTCAAATTAAGCAGATGCTAAACTACAGGACTGTTTGCTATCACAGACTGGAACACATTCCGGGATTCTTCTGATGGCATTGAGGAGTACACCACATCAGTCACTGGCTTTATCAATAAGTGTATTGAGGACGTCGTCCCCACAGCGACTGTACGTACATACCCCAACCAGAAGCCATGGATTACAGGCAACATTCGCACTGAGCTAAAGTGTAGAGCTGCCGCTTTCAAGGTGCTGGACTCTAACCCGGAAGCTTACAATAAATCCTGCTATGCCCTGCGACGAACCATCAAACAGGCAAAGCGTAAATACAGGGCAAAGATTGAATCATACTACACCGGCTCCGAAGCTCATCTTATGTGGCAGGTCTTGCAAACTATTACAGACTACAAAGGGAAGCACAGCCGTGAGCTGCCCAGTAACAGTGACACGAGCCTACCAGACGAGCTAAATCACTTTTATGCTCGCTTCGAGGCAAGCAACACTGAGGCATGCATGAGAGCATCAGTTGTTCCGGACGACTGTGTGATCACTCTCTCCGTAGCCGATGTGAGTAAGACCTTTAAACAGGTCAACATACGCAAGGCTGCGGGGCCAGATGGATGACCAGGACGTGTGCTCCAGGCATGTGCTGACCAACTGGCAGGTGTCTTCACTGACATTTTTAACATGCCCCTGATTAAGTCTGTAATACCAACATGTTTCAAGCAGACCACCATAGTCCCTGTGCCCAAGAACACAAAGGCAACCTGCCTAAATGACTACAGAACTGTAGCACTCACGTCCGTATCCATGAAGTGCTTTGAAAGATTTGTAATGGCTCACATCAACACCATTATCCCAGAAACCTTAGACCCACTCCAATTTGCATACCGCCCAAACAGATCCACAGATGATGCAATCTCTATTGCACTCCACACGGCCCTTTCCCACCTGGACAAAAGGAACACTTATGTGAGAATGCTATTCATTGACTACAGCTCAGCGTTGAACACCATAGTGCTCTCAAAGCTCATCACTAAGCTAAGGATCCTGGGACTAAACACCTCACTCTGCAACTGGATCCTGGACTTCCTGACGGGCCGCCCCCAGGTGGTGAGGGTTGGCAGCAACACATCTGCCACGCTAATACTCAACACTGGAGCTTCGCAGGGATGCGTGCTCAGTCCCCTCCTTGTACTCCTTGTTCACCCATGACTGCATGGCCAGGCATAACTCCAACACCATCATTAACCTCTTTGGGCTAGGGGGCAGGATTTTGACGTCCGGATGAAAAGCGTGCCCAAAGTAAACTGCCTGTTACTCAGGCCCAGAAGCTAGGATATGCATATAATTTGTAGATTTTTATAGAAAACACTCTAAAGTTTCTAAAACTTAAAATAATGTCTGTGAGTATAACAGAACTGGAATGGCGCACCTGCCTGGTTGAAAAAATGTTTTTCATGCTTTTGTATGCGGGGCGCTGTCCTCAGATAATCATATGGAGTGCTTTCGCCGTAAAGCCTTTTTGAAATCTGATACAGGGGCTGGAATAACTTGAAAGCACTCCATTATTTTGATGTCTGACACTTGTATTTTCATGAATGTTAAATATTTCTGTAATTTGAATTTCGCGCTCTGCAATTTCACAGGATGTTGTCGAGGTGGGTCGCTAGCGGAACGCCTGCACCAGAAAGGTTAAGTTTGCAGACAACACAACAGTGGTAGGCCTGATCACCGACAACGAAGAGACAGCCTATATGGAGGAAGTCAGAGACCTGGCCGGGTGGTGCCAGAATAACAACCTATCCCTCAACGTAACCAAGACTAAGGAGATTATTGTGGACTACAGGAAAAGGAGGACCGAGCACGCCCCCATTCTCATCGACAGGGCTGTAGTGGAGCAAGTTGAGAGCTTCAAGTTCCTTGGTGTCCACATCAACAACAAACTAGAATGGTCCAAACACACCAAGACAGTCGTGAAGAGGGCACGACAAAGCCTATTCCCTCTCAGGAAACAAAAAGATTTGGCAAGGGTCCTGAGATCCTCAAAAGGTTCTACAGCTGCAAGATTGCATCACTGCCTGGTACGGCAATTGCTCGGCCTCAGAGGGTAGTGTGTACGTCCCAGTACATCGCTGGAGCTAAGCGGTATCAGAGTGCAAAGTCTAGGACAAAAAGGCTTCTCAACAGTTTTTACCCCCAAACCAAAAGATTCCTGAACAGGTAATCAAATGGCTAACCGGGCTATTGTGTGCCCCCCCAAACCCTCTTTCTACGCTGTTGCTACTCTCTGTTTATCATATATGCATAGTCACTTTAACTACAGTATATATTCATGTACATACTACCTCAATTGGGCCAACCAACCAGTGCTCCCGCACATTGGCTAACCGGGCTATCTGCATTGTGTCCCACCCACCACCTGTCAACCCCTCTTTTACACTACTGCTACTCCCTGTTCATCATATATGCATAGTCACTTTAACCATATCTACATGTACATACTACCTCAATCAGCCTGGCTAACCGGTGTCTGTATGTAGCCTCGCTACTTTTATAGCCTCACTACTGTATATAGCCTGTGTTTTTACTGTTGTTTTATTTCTTTACCTACCTATTGTTCACATAACACCTTTTTGCACTATTTGTTAGAGCCTGTAAGTAAGCATTTCACTGTAAAGTCAGAGACCTGTTGTATTCAGCGCACGTGACAAATAAACTTTGATTTGATTTTAATATTTTCTTCCACGCCCAGAAATCTTCTCTTTTTACTCTCTGCTCCGAATGCCCTAGACGACCAGTTCTTATAGCCTTTAGCCGTACCCTTATCCTACTCCTCCTCTGTTCGACTGGTGATGTAGAGGTTAACCCAGGCCCTGCAGCCCCCAGCACCACTCCCATTCCCCAGGCGCTCTCATTTATTGACTTCTGTAACCTTAAAAGCCTTGGTTTCATGCATATTAACATCAAAAGCCTCCTCCCTAAGTTTGTTTTATTCACTGCTTTAGCTCACTCCGCCAACCCAGATGTCCTAGCGGTGTCTGAATCCTGGCTTAGGAAGGCCACAAAAAATCTTGAAAATTCTATCCCCAGTTACAAAATATTCCGACAAGGTAGAACTGCCAAAAGGGTCGGAGTTGCAATCTACTGCAGAGATAGCCTGCAGTGTTCTGTCATACTATCCAGGTCTATGCCCAAACAATTCAAATTTCTACTTTTAAAAATCCACCTTTCCAGAAACAACTCTCTCACCGTTGCTGCTTCTATAGACCACCTCAGCCCCCAGCTGTGCCCTGGACACCATATGTGAATTGATTGCCCCATCTATCTTCAGAGTTCGTACTGTTGGGTGACCTAAACTGGGATATGCTTAACACCCCGGCTGTCCTGCAATCTAAGCTATACGCCCTCAATCTCACAAAAATGATCAAGGAACCTACCAGGTACAACCCTAAATCCGTAACCATGGGCACTCTCTTAGATATCATACAGAACAACGTGCCCTATAAATACACCTCTGCTGTCTTCAACCAAGATCTCAGTGATCACTGCCTCATTGCCTGCGTCCGCAGTCAAATGACCAGCCTCATAACTGTCAAACGCTCCCTAAAACACTTCAGCGAGCAGGCCTTTCAAATCGACCTGGCCCGGGTACCCTGGAAGGATATTGACCTCATCCCGTCAGTAGAGGATGACTGGTTGCTCTAAAAAAGGGTTTTCCTCACCATCTTAAATAAGCATACCCTGTTCAAAAAATGTAGAACTAAGAACAGATATAGCCCTTGGTTCACCCCAGACTTGACTGCCCTTGACCAGCACAAAAACATCCTGTGGCATTCTGCATTAGCATCGAATAGCCCCCGCGATATGCAACTTTTCAGGGAAGGCAGGAACCAATATACACAATCAGTTAGGAAAACAAAGGCTAGCTTTTTCAAACAGAAATTAACATCCTGTTGCACTAACTCCAAAAACATTTGGGACACTGTAAAGTCCATGGAGAATAAGAGCACCTCCTCCAACCTGCCCACTGGTCATCTCCAAAGCCAACACTTCCTTTGGCTGCCTTTCCTTCCAGTTCTCTGCTGCCAATGACTGGAACGAATTGCAAGAATCACTGAAGCTGGAGACTCGTATCTCCCTCACTAACTTTAAGCAACAGCTGTTAGAGCAGCTTACCGATCAATGTACCTGTACACAGCCAATCTGTAAATAGCCCACCCAACTACCTCATCCCCATATTGTTCTTTATCTTCTTGCTCTTTTGCACCCCAGTATCAACATCATCATCTGCACATCTGTCACTCCAGTGTTAATGCTAAATTGTAATTATTTTGCCTCTACGGCCTATTTATTGCCTTACCTCCCTAATTCTTCTACATTTACAAACACTGTACATATATTTTTCTATTGTGTTCTTGACTGTACGTTTGTTTATGTGTAACTCTGTGTTCTTGTTTGTGTCGCACTGCTCTGCTTTATCTTTGCCAGGTCTCAGTTGTAAATGAAAACTTGTTCTCAACTGGCCTACCTGGTTTAATAAAGGTGAAATATATATATATTTTTTAAACTCATTGTTTCCATCTTACTACCCCTTATGTAAAAACCACATTAATTTTATGTCATCTCATGTCATTTGTTCCAATATCACATGTGATCTTAGGTGAAGTTAATGTTATCACGTGATAAAGTGTAATGCATCGTGAAAACATGAAACCACATGTGATTTTCATATGGGAAATCATGTGTTTTTGTTTAAGGGCCCTCACAGTCTTCTACGCCATCTCTCCCCTGTCTATCTCTATCTTTCCCAGCTCCTCGTTATATCACTCAATCCTTCACTAACTCCCTCTCTGTCTCTCTGTGTCTCACTCCCTTTCTCGCCCTGCCTCTCTGTCTCATCCTACCCTGACCCCTGTTCTGACCTGATTCGGGGTAACCATGCCCTTGGTCTACGGCTCACTGGCCATTCTTGAATGCTTTACGGAAAACTATCTCCATGGTAATCCTCTTAGGCGGGTCAACATTCGACAATGGACCACCAAGAGAGGCCCAATCCATCCCAACACGCTAAAACACTTACTTTATTGATTTAAATTGGGTGAAAAGGTGGTCCTCCTTGCTCTACTTCTTCGTGTGACTTACGGTCCTAAAAGGAACTGACACACATAGACATCATCATGACTCCAAACCTCACAAACAACAACTCCACAGGCCCTGGTGCTTTATCAGGCCTCACAATGGGAGCAAATGGGAAAGAAACAACAAAAAAACAAACAGGCAAAAGAAAAGACACCGGACAAAAACACCTCGATCAAAGGCATCAAAACCTTCTTTTTTTTCTACGATAGAGAGAGACAGAAAGAGAGAGGGGGATCCTGCTTTTCAATGGGCCGTTCTGGGAAAGCATCGGCCAAACAAGAGAGGGACCAAAAGCAAACGGATGATATGGATTTACGTTGGCCAGTGGAATGACCGAGGGAGTTTGTTCTTACATACTTTGGTGGCAATGACGCATTCACAAAGGGGGGGGGAGGGGGGGGGGTTGAATGAATAAGTGAAAAGAAAAAGGGAGAGAATGGGCTGACGGAAACGCTGGACAATAGTTTATTAATGTTTAAGGGACAAACGTCAGTGTCTAAACCACTTTAAGATTTAACTCAAACATTCAGTTGAAGTTTGGAAGTGATTATTCACACATCCTCATCTAAAATGAATTTAGGGGGGACATTTTCCTGGAAACCTGTGGAGTTGATGACTGCAACATAGAGTTGTCAAATCTCCATTGTCTGTTTGTCAAAGAAAGACCAAACCACCCTTACAAGAGGCTGTTCAGCATAGACTGTACTGTACTGTTTTCAACATTCTGATAATAATCTGCTAACCCCTATAGATTTTAACCAAGAGAATGCAACAAGTAGATTATTAGCAGACTGCAGGGACAAAGTGCAACTCTAAAAGGACACACTGGGAGCTTTTACATCTGTTTAGATTAAACCGGGTTCTTAGTACAGGGGCAACTCAGATACAGCAGGCCAATGGGCCAAGAGTTCACCGAAACTAAAGTCATGAGCACCTCATCACCTTACAGGATTGAGAGTTTGCAACATTCTCATGGTAGAGCTCAACAAAAACGGCCTTTCTGAAAACATAAACAACTCTCTGAAAATAGCCTGAGACCGAACCCTCTCTCTCTCTGACTTGTCATGTTGTCCAGGTACAGACACCAGGCCTGGATAGTGTCTGGGGTCCAACAGAGCCTCCAGAGAGGGCACATCCTGTCCAAGGGGGGACCAGGGGGAGCATCCCTAACCCCGGGAGGTGGGAGGGATCAGGTCAGGGGTCAGGGCTACTCTCCCAGGTTTCAAAGCTGGCTGGGGGCTGGGGGGTCAGAGGTGAGGAGAGGGGGGCTCAAATTTGGGGGGTCCCCCTCTCAGGGGTCAGCTCTAGTTAAGGCTGCTGTGTTTTTGTGGAGCGAGGCGAGGCGGCAGACACACTAATGGCTTCCGCAATTAAACACTAAAAGTGGAAGCGATTAGCTCGTCCGCTTAAAGAGGCAATGAGCGCCTTGACGACGGCCGCATGGACCCAATTACCTTGTCTGTCTCCGAGAGCTTGTTACCCAGCATGCATTGCATGCAGCGGGGCTTAACTCAGTGATTGAAGTTGGTCATCCAGAAATCAATCACTCAGGACCAGGGCACCTCTCCTATTGACCCCAGTATATAAACAAAGTCACTGTGTGGGACTACTACATATGGGACGTGTTTCAAAAGGGGATAAAGAGTAAAGACACTATTAGCTTAGAGAGGAGAGGGAGAGAGAGAGAGAGAGAGAGAGAGAGAGAGAGAGAGAGAGAGAGAGAGAGAGAGAGAGAGATGAAGGGGCATTGTTAGGGAGAGAATGAGAATTGTTGGAAGATTGGTAGGTAAAATACTTTAAGGAGCAGATCACTCTGAGGGGGGCGAAAGGAGGATAAAAGAGAGAAAGAGAAGGCAGAGAGAAAGAAAGTGAGAAACTGAATGCAAATATTTAGATGTGGGCTCCAGAGTGGCGCAGCGGTCTAAGGCACTGCATCTCAGTGCTAGAGGTGTCACTACAGACACCCTGGTTCAAATCCAGGCTGTATCACAACCGGCTGTGATTGGGAGTCGCATAGGGCGGTGCACAATTGGCCCAGCGTTGTCTGGGTGTGGCCGGTGTAGGCCGTCATTGTAAAATAAGAATTTGTTCTTAACTGATTTGCCATGTTAAATGAAGGACAAGACAGACAGAGTGTGAGGTGTAGGGAAAGAGTGAAATAAGCAAAGTAAATGAAGTCAATAAAAGAAAGAGTGGGTGCAAAAAGAAGGATAGACAGAAGCCGCAGAAGGAAGATTAGAGAATCCCTGTGAAAGGCTACAAGCTCAACCCTGCTGTTGTTAGTCTGGTCAGCGGGACTGTGACGTGAAGAGCTTCTGCGGGTGTTATCTCGGAGACAGATGAAGCCTCTTTTTGCTCAACATGGTGTGAGCGAGGAGTCGTACTGCAATGAGAAGAGAGGGGCACACTTATGTAACCCTCTCCATTACTGCCAACAGCTGGGTCTGGGCTTGCTGTAAACCTCCATGGGTCCACAGGCCAGACTTCATGTGTATGTTACTAATAACATCAGAAACTGGACTGAGAACAGACATGGTCCTGGTCTTGATCCTTGGCAAAGACACGTTTTTGGGAAACTCTTATAGAGGTAACTGAGGCAGAGGCAAGTGGTCGGGAGAATGAAGTAGTACAGGCGTCAGAATCCAGCTCTCAATAAGCGTCGGTCCACCCGTTGATTGTAATTTGCATTTGAAAACGTACAGGGAATGAGCAGGCGATCTGGAACAGGGACCGTTTTTGAGCACCCATCACTGACACCGACAACTATTGAAAATATTTCCACAGTAAACACACACGCACAAGCGGAACATTAGACGGAACACAAACAACTGCGTAGGGGTTTACGAAAAATACTTGCGTGTGTCTGTTTGCTCTAAGATCGATTCTGGTCTATTTGACCACTGAGCAAGAAAAACCTAATGCGTCATAGGAGTGAATAATGACCTTCTAACAGTGATGTTATCACTGACCAACAACTCTGTTTACTGGTTTCAATCAGTATCAATCAATCTGTGTTTTCTTTGTGAATGAAACTGCACTTCTGGCACAAACAGCTATGAGATCATTTCTTTTCGGACTCACAAGAAAGATTAGCTGGGCGGTTGTAACATGTCTGGCTTGCTTTCTTCCAAACACACAGCCAGGGAAACGGAGGATAGGATCAGTACTGAGGCCTGGGGGGAGGGAGGGAGGGTCATTAGGTCGGTAGGTAGGGTTGCTCACACAGACACACACACACACACACACACACACACGCACACGCACGCACACACACACACACACACACACACACACACACACACACACACACACACACACACACACACACACACACACACACACACACACACACACACACACACACACACAACTTATCTGTCCCATATGAGAGATCAAAGAGCAAGACCATCAAACAAAGAAGGGGGAACGCCAACAAAAACAAACTACTGTAGAGATACAGGTTGAGAAGGAGGGAACGGGAGAAAGAGAAAAACTGAGCGAGAGGGAGAGAGAGCGGAGAGAGCAAGAGAGAGAAAAACTAACTTGAGCGAGAAACTATCGCATAGCTAAAACAAGGTGAGGTCACCACACCGACCCGCTCAGCGCACACAAAACAAATACTAGGCACCTCCCAAAAGGTCAATCAGACAACAACATCCAAGTGGGCCGCTGCCGTCAGCCAATCATACATTCCGGTTGTGACTTCAGAGGTACAGTTGGATTCAGACCAGGAAATGTGATCTATGCTGGAGAGCAAAATGCTCCAAAGAGTTCCTCTTGGAAATCCCAACCTTATTGAATTTAGGCCCCAGAGCCTCCACTCTCGGGCTCCGGTTTCACCAGCCATTTCATTTACCAGAAATGAGGCGGAGAGAGAGAGAGAGAGAGAGAGAGAGAGAGAGAGAGAACTTTTCATGCCCCAGATACAATTTGGCACCAGGGGCTGAAACTGACTACAGTTCAGGCAACTTGTCGTCAGGAAGCACGTACAGTGTAGACTCGTATGGAAATGTGAAACACACAATAGCATCATATTTAAACTTTCATGTTCGTTACTCAACTTTGAGGGCCGGGTTTCGAAACATCGGGAGAGTTCTCACTTCCAGGTGATAAGCAGACAGTCATTAACTTAGATCCACAATGCAGGGGAGTTTCTACTGTCCATAACAGCCAAGGTAAGGCTGAGAGATATTATTCTTCTTCCGTCAGATGGTCTATTTTAGACAGCACAGCATGAATTGCCTTTTCAGCTGGGTGCGCTGTAGCTTACACACTGGGATTACATCTCCTCCTATTCACAGGAGGTGGACAACAATACAAAGCCCACATGTGACCAGCACTCACATGACAGCATACTGTTTGCGTGCAAACGTGCTCAAATTCAAAGAACAACTGGAATAACAACAAAAGGTCCACACTGAGTTTACATACAAACGCATACAGACATGCATGTATGCTTGCATACACTCACACAAACGCATACACACATTAATGCACACAAACTATGACACGTAGTACGTAGACCAGCGACCAGCTGGTCCAGAGTCAGAGATAGCTATTTTTATGGCCTATCAACCAGAGGGTGTTCAAAGGCTGAGCCACTGACCTCGGACCTGGGAAAGTGAGATGAGTTCAATTAGCTCTCTCTAACTAGACAGAGAGAGATGTCTAGAAAAGGTAATCAAACAATCAACGAGCCCAGAGCTGACCTGACCAAAAGCACATGTTGCTTCATGTCGGCTTTATGGCAGTGCCCATGGTCTATGGGACTTTATGTTGTCTTTATTACAGTGTCCATGGTCTATGGGACTTTATGTTGTCTTTATTACAGTGTCCATGGTCTATGGGACTTTATGTTGTCTTTATTACAGTGTCCATGGTCTATGGGACTTTATGTTGTCTTTATTACAGTGTCCATGGTCTATGGGACTTTATGTTGTCTTTATTACAGTGTCCATGGTCTATGGGACTTTATGTTGTCTTTATTACAGTGTCCATGGTCTATGGGACTTTATGTTGTCTTTATTACAGTGTCCATGGTCTATGGGACTTTATGTTGTCTTCATGGCAGTGTCCACAGTCTATGGGACTTCATGTTGTCTTTATTACAGTGTCCATGGTCTATGGAACTTTATGTTGTCTTCATGGCAGTGTCCACAGTCTATGGGACTTCATGTTGTCTTTATTACAGTGCCCATGGTCTATGGGACTTTATGTTGTCTTCATGGCAGTGTCCACAGTCTATGGGACTTCATGTTGTCTTTATTACAGTGTCCATGGTCTATGGGACTTCATGTTGTCTTTATTACAGTGGCCATGGTATATGGGACTTTATGTTGTCTTCATGGCAGTGTCGACAGTCTATGGGACTTCATGTTGTCTTTATTACAGTGTCCATGGTCTATGGGACTTTATGTTGTCTTCATGGCAGTGTCCATGGAATATGGGAATTTATCTTGTCTTCATGGCAGTGGCCATGGGACATTATCTTGTCTTTATGGCAGTGTCCATGGTCTATGGGACTTTGTGTTGTCTTTATGACAGTGTCCATGGTCTATGGGACATTATCTTGTCTTTATGACAGTGTCCATGGTCTATGGGACTTTATGTTGTCTTTATGACAGTGTCCATGGTCTATGGGACATTATCTTGTCTTTATGGCAGTGTCCATGGTCTATGGGACTTTATGTTGTCTTTATGACAGTGTCCATGGTCTATGGGACTTTATGTTGTCTTTATGGCAGTGTCCACAGTCTATGGGACTTTATGTTGTCTTTATTACATTGTCCATGGTCTATGGGACTTTATGTTGTCTTTATGGCAGTGTCCACAGTCTATGGGACTTCATGTTGTCTTTATTACATTGTCCATGGTCTATGGGACTTTATGTTGTCTTGCTAGAATCCTGACTAGAACCAACAAATTTGATCATATTACTCCAGTGCTAGCCTCCCTACACTGGCTTCCTGTCAAAGCAAGGGCTGATTTCAAGGTTTTACTGCTAACCTACAAAGCATTACATGGGCTTGCTCCTACCTATCTCTCTGATTTGGTCCTGCCGTACATACCTACACGTACGCTACGGTCACAAGACGCAGGCCTCCTAATTGTCCCTAGAATTTCTAAGCAAACAGCTGGAGGCAGGGCTTTCTCCTATAGAGCTCCATTTTTATGGAACGGTCTGCTTACCCATGTCAGAGACGCAAACTCGGTCTCAACCTTTAAGTCTTTACTGAAGACTCATCTCTTCAGTGGGTCATATGATTGAGTGTAGTCTGGCCCAGGAGAGGGAAGGTGAACGGAAAGGCTATGGAGCAACGAACCGCCCTTGCTGTCTCTGCCTGGCCGGTTCCCCTCTTTCCACTGGGATTCTCTGCCTCTAACCCTATTACAGGGGCTGAGTCACTGGCTTACTGGGGCTCTCTCATACCGTCCCTGGGAGGGGTGCGTCACCTGAGTGGGTTGAGTCACTGATGTGATCATCCTGTCTGGGTTCGCGCCCCCCCCCCTTGGGTTGTGCCGTGGCCTTATTATTATCCGACCATGCTGGTCATTTATGAACATTTGAACATCTTGGCATTGTTCTGTTATAATCTCCACCCAGCACAGCCAGAAGAGGACTGGCCACCCCACATAGCCTGTGTAACAGTATAATTTTACGTCCGTCCCCCTCGCCCATACCCGGGCGCGAACCAGGGACCCTCTGCACACATCGACAACAGTCACCCTCGAAGCATCGTTACCCATCGCTCCACAAAAGCCGAGGCCCTTGCAGAGCAAGGGGAACTACTACTTCAAGGTCTCAGAGCAAGTGACGTAACCGATTGAAACGATATTTAGCGCGCACCGCTAACTAAGCTAGCCGTTTCACATCCGTACATCAGCTGATGTACGAAGGGCTATATAAATAAATTTGATTTGATTTGATGTGCCAGTGTCGGTGAGAAGTGCTGAAGACATGGCGGACATAAAGACCAAGCAGAGAGAGAGAAACCAAGCAGTCTGGGCCCATCACCCTCACCTCACACTCACTATGTCAAGGCGTGGTCATGTGGCCATTCAACTTTGTGAGAACTCCTCACTATGTACATGTCATAAGCCTTTCTAGCAAGAGAGAAGCAATCGTTGCAAGACCCAAGGCCTTAAACATACTTTGAAATCCTGTGGCCAAGGCTTCTCATTAGGCCCAGACACATTGCATCTCATTACAAGTGCTTGGGTAATGCTAATCCCAAAGACAACGCCTTTACCAAGAGGACCACATGGGGCGAGACTGCCTGAGATCGCCCAGGCCCCTGAGTCCCGACGTACATGACAAAGTCCCTGTTCAACTCTAATCCTGTTCCCATTGGCTCATGCCTAATGATTCTGGTCATAATCATGTAAGGAGGGCAAGAGAAATACTTCACCAACTTTAAGCCATCCCAACTGATTATGGAACAACTCTTTCATGTGGAGTCAGAGTTCATCTGTTACCTAAACGTTTCCCAGAACGTCACATAAGCAGTAGGGAGAAGGTTGAAGGTTCCTTTTCTGAACCTAACCGCGCTGCAAAGCTGCTGTAGACTTGAACTGGGCAGGCTATCCACTTCATGTGATTTCTCAGAGAACATAGGCTACTGTACCACAAGGCCACATATGCTGAGTGACTTAATGTACTTTTCTTTCTTCTAGGCTACAGTCTGCTTATTAAACTATTTGAGTGTAGGCACTTAGTCCAGAAGATACAATTGAAGTCGAGAGTATACAAACACTTAGGTTGGAGTCATTGAAACTCGTTTTTCAACCACTCCACATATTTATTGTAAACAAACTATAGTTTTGGCAAGTTGGTTAGGACATCTACTTTGTGCATGACACAAGTAATTTTTCCAACAATTGTTTACAGATAGATTATTTCACTTAAAATTCCCTGTTATCACTAATTCCAGAAAATGATGTCATGGCTTTAGAAGCTTCTGATTGTCTAATTGGCATAATTTGAGTCAATTGGAGGTGTACCTGTGGATGTATATCAAGGCCTACCTTCAAACTCAGTGCCTCTTTGCTTGACATCATGGGAAAATCAAAAGAAATCAGCCAAGACCTCCGCAAAATTGTAGACCTCCGCAAGTCTGGTTCATCCTTGGGAGCAATTTCCAAATGCCTGAAGGTACCATGTTCATCTATAAACAATAGTACACAAGTATAAACACCACGGAACCACGCAGCTGTCATGCTACTCAGGAAGGAGACATGTTCTGTCTCCTAGAGATGATTGTACTTTGGTGGGAAAAGTGCAAATCAATCCCAGAACAACAGCAAATGACTTTGTGAAGATGCTGGAGGAAATGGGTACAAAAGTAACTATATCCACAGTAAAACGAGTCCTATATCAACATAACCTGAAAGGCCGCTCAGCAAGGAAGAAGCCACTGCTCCAAAACCGCCATAAAAAAGCCAGACTACAGTTTCCAACTGCACATAGGGACAAAGATCGTACTTTTTGGGGAAATGTCCTCTTGTCTGATGAAACAAAAATAGAACTGTTTGGCCATAATGACCATAGCTATGTTTGGAGGAAAAAGGGGAGTCTTGCAAGCCAAAGAACACCATCCCAACCGTGAAGCACGGGGGGTGACAGCATCATGTTGTGGGGGTGCTTTGCTGCAGGAGAGACTGGTGAACTTCGCAAAATAGATGACATCATGAGGGAGGAAAATTATGTGGATATATTGAAGCAACATCTCAAAACATCAGTCAGGAAGTTAAAGCTTGGTCGCAAATGGGTCTTTAAAATGGACAATGACCCCAAGCATACTTCCAAAGTTGTGGAAAAATGGCTAAAGGACAACAACGTCAAAGTATTGGATTGGCCATCACAAAGCCCTGACCTCAATCCCATATAGAATTTGTGGGCAGAACTGAAAAAGTGTGTGTGAACAAGGGGGCCTACAAACCTGACTCAGTTACACCAGCTCTGTCAGGAGGAATGAGCCAAAATTCACCCAACTTATTGTGGAAGCTTGTGGAAGGCTACCCGAAACGTTTGACCCAAGTTAAACAATTTAAAGGCAATGCTACCAAATACGAATTGAGTGTATGTAAACGTCTGACCCACTGGGAATGTGATGAAAGAAATAAAAGCTCAATTAAATCAGTCTCTCAACTATTATTCTGACATTTCACATTCTTAAAATAAAGTGGTGATCCTAACTGACCTAAGACAGGGAATTTTTACTAGAATTAAATGTCAGGAATTGTGAAAAACTGAGGTGTATGTAAATTGGATGTAAATTGCAGTGGGTCTAGGGTGTCGGGTAGGGTGGAGGTGATATGATCCTTGACTAGTGTTTCAAAGCACGTAACAAAAGTGAGTGCTGTGGGGCGATAGTCGTTTTGCTCAGTTACCTTCGCTTTATTGGGAACGAGAACAAGAACAAGACTTGAAAATGGTTGTCTAGCAATGATCAACAACCAATTTGACAGAGTTTGAAGAATTTTGAAACGAATAATGGGCTAATGGTGCACAATCCAGGTGTGGAAAGCTCTGAGACTTACCCAGAAAGACTCACAGTTGTAATCACTGTCAAAGGTGCTTCTACAAAGTATTGACTCAGTGGTGTGAATACTTACCGTGCATTCAGAAAGTATTCAGAACCAATCAATTTTTCCACATTTTGTTATATTACAGCCTTATTCTAAAATGTATTACATTGTTTTCCCCCATCAACAATCTACACACAATAGCCAATAATGACAAAGCAAAAACAGGTTTAGACATTTTTCCTAATTTATTTAAAATTAAAAACTGTAACATCACATTTACATAAATATTCAGACCCTTTACATATTACTTTGTTGAAGCACCTTTGGCAGCCTCGAGTCTTCTTGGGTATGATGCTACAAGCTTGGCACACCTTTATTTTGGGAGTTTCTCCCATTCTTCTCTGCAGATCCACTCAAGCTCTGTCAGGTTGGATGGGGAGCATAGCTGCACAGCTTTTTTCCGTTCTCTCTAGAGATGTTCGATTGGGTTCAAGTTTGGTTTCCGGCTGGGCCACTCAAGGACATTCAGAGACCGAAGCCACTCCTGCGTTGTCTTGGCCATAAGGATGGTGCCAGATTTCCTCCAGAGGTGACGCTTGGTATTCAGGCCAAATAATCTTGTTTCCCATGGTCTGAGAGTCCTTTAGGGGCCTTTTGGCAAACTCAAAGTGGGCTGTCATGTGCCTTTTACTGAGGAATGGCTTATGTTTGGCCACTCTACCATAAAGACCTGATTGGTGGAGTGCTGCGGAGATGGTTGTCCTTCTTGAAGGTTTTCCCATCTCCACAGAGGAACTGGAGCTCTGTCAGAGTGAACATCGGGTTTTTGGTCACCTCCCTGACCAAGGCCCTTCTCACCCAATTGCACAGTTTGGCCGGGCGGTCTTGGTGGTTCCAAAATGATGGAGGCCAATGTGTTCTTGGGGACCTTCAATGCTGCAGAATATTTTTGGTACCTTTCCCCAGAAAAGTGCATGACACAATCCTGTCTCGGAGCTCTACGGACAGTTCCTTCGACCTAATGGCTTGGTCTTTGCGCTGACATTCACTGTCAACTGTGGGACCTTTTACAGACAGTTGTGTGCCTTAAGAAATAATGTCCAATCAATTCAATTTACTACAGGTGGACTCCAATCAAGTTGTAGAAAGTTGTAGAAACATAAATAAACTTCAGTTAGTGCTAAACACGGCTGCTAGAATCTTTACTAGAACCAAAAAATGTCACAAGACGCAGGCCTCCTTATTGTCCCTAGAATATTTAAGCAAACAGCTGGAGGCAGGGCTTTCTCCTATAGAGCTCAATTTTTATGGAATGGTCTGCCTACCCATGTGAGAGACACAGACTTGGTCTCAACCTTTAAGTCTTTATTGAAGACTCATCTCTTCAGTAGGTCCTATGATTGTAGTCTGTCCCAGGAGTGTGAAGGTGAACGGAAAGGCACTCGAGCAACGAACTGCCCTTGCTGTCTCTGCCTGGCCGGTTCCCCTCTCTCCACTGGGATTCTCTGCCTCTAACCCTGTTACAGGGGCTGAGTCACTGGCTTACTGGTGCTCTTCCATGCCGTCCCTAGGAGGGGTGCATCACTTGGGTGGGTTGAGTCACTGACGTGGTCTTCCTGTCTGGGTTGGCACCCTCTTGGGTTGTGCCGTGGTGGAGATCTTTGTGGGCTACACTCAGCCTTGTCTCAAGTTGGTGGTTGAAGATATCCCTCTAGTGGTGTGGGGGCTGTGCTTTGGCAAAGTGGGTGGGGTTATATCCTGCCTGTTTGGCCCTGTCCAGGGGGTATCGTCGGACGGGGCCACAGTGTCTCCCAACCTCTCCTGTCTCAGCCTCCAGTATTTATGCTGCAGTAGTTTATGTGTCAGGGGGCTAGGGTCAGTCTGTTATATCTGGAGTATTTCTCCTGTCTTATCCAGTGTCCTGTGTGAATTTAAGTATGCTCTCTCTAATTCTCTCATTCTCTCTCTCAGAGCCCTAGGACCATGCCTCAGGACTACCTGGCATGATGACTCCTTGCTGTCTCCAGTCCACCTGGCTGTGCTGCTGCTCCAGTTTCAACTGTTCTGCCTGCGGCTATGGAACCCTCACCTGTTCACCGCACGTGCTACCTGTCCCAGACCTGCTGTTTTCAACTCTCTAGAGACAGCAGGAGTTGTAGAAATACTCTGAATGATCGGCTATGAAAAGCCAACTGACATTTACTCCTGAGGTGCTGACCTGTTGTATCCTCGACAATCACTGTGATTATTATTTGACCCTGCTGGTCATCTATGAACATTTGAACATCTTGTGTTCTTTTATAATCTCCACCCGGCACAGCCAGAAGAGGACCCCCCCTCATAGCCTGGTTCCTCTCTAGGTGTCTTCCTAGGTTCTGGCTTTTCTAGGGAGTTTTTCGTAGCCACCGTGCTTCTACACCTGAATTGCTTGCTATTAGTGGTTTTAGGCTGGGTTTCTGTACAGCATTTTGTGACATCAGCTGATGTAAGAAGGGCATTATAAATAAATTTGATTGATTGATTTCAAGGAGGATCAATGCAGGAACAGGATGCACCTGAGCTCATTTTGAGTCTCATAGCAAAGGTTCTGAATACTTATGTAAATAAGATATTCCTGTTATTTATTTTTAATACATTTGCAAAAATGTCTAATAAACAGTTTTAGTTTGTCATTATGGGGTATTGTACGTAGATTGATGAAGATTTTTTTTAAATGTAATATATTTTATAATAAGGCTGTAACATAACAAAATCTGGGAAAAGGGAAGGGGTCTGAACACTTTCCGAATCCACAGCATTTTTTTGCATAAATTACTAACCGTACTGCCTCATCTCTACCGTACTGCTTATCACCATTACCAAAGGCTGGAAACAATGCAATGCCTCCTGAGAGAGACAAAAACAACAGCTTTGTGTCAAACTACCAGTGCAGCTCCCAGGAAACATTGTAACTATTATAATTAAACCACTGGCTCAATGCCTACCTCCGTTTCACCCACACAGTCACCAGAATCTGCATGCACACCAAACTGCCATCCACACACAACAAATCTCAAGATATCATTACGGCATCAAAAGACTATAACCAGATGTAATTATCGACCCATTATCTCCACTGTGGTGATGTGGAGGAAGACTTTCTCTTCTTGCAATTCTCCTCCATTTATGATAGACAGCACCAAAAACACTGACAACTACCAACAGTTATAATAGGATATATTGATGGATTGTCATAGATAATATTGGAGATCTGTGTTTGCTCAGGAGAACCAGAGTTATTCCTTTAAAACAATGATCGTCCACAACAACTCAGCACATTCTCAAAACAGAGGGTGTGATGGGGAGGAGACTTACACAATGCTCCCTCAACATAAACACAATGCTCCCTCAACATAAACATTAACATAGTGTGCTTACTTTTGACCTCACACGGAGTGTCACCAGTATTCATTTTTGGACCCAATGGGAGATCGGATTCATTCAATCCCTCACATACTCCACACGGGGTGAAAGATGACATTTCTCTCATTAAAACGCTAACAAACACGGCATGTTTTTGTTAAGATTTCACATTTATTTAGATTTCCTTGACGGAAACCAGACAAGTGAAACGCATCTGTCATTCTGTACCATTTGAGGGTGTTTTCAGGGCAGCTTGTGACAGACCACAATGTACACAAAATGACCCTGATAGATATCACATTATAGAAACATTGTTATACAAAATATACATGCCATTTCTCATACATTTGTTTGTAGGGTTGATCAGTGGCTGTGCATTTTGATGGCTGATGCCCCAAATAAAGGGATACACAGAGAGAGGACACAAGACAGGCTTCTGAAAAATAAGAAGCAAATACAAAAATCGGTTTCTTTGGCAATTCACCCTGTCATCGTAAGGTTGCTGGAGAGGAGAACGAGTAGCAGTGAACTCAATATTTAAGCGTACAGTTCTGTAATTACAAAAATATAGTGACCAACAGTGGGGTGAAAACCTTTGCGACTCTCATGGAAGGGTGAACATCTAACGTTTTAAAATGACAATAGAGAGGCATCAGACCCTGTAGAGTCTAAAGGACATTGGATGGCATCATTGGCACGACTCCAACAAAGTATTTGGGTTAAGTGTAACTTACAGTGGCACCACTCAATGACCATGTGTTCCTCAATCTAAACTCCTCACCCCGACAGAGTGAGACGTCGCTCTCAGTAGCTCTTAGACTCCCACCAGTTGAGATGAGTGGCTATTGGATGGAGATCGGCGAGCTCGTGACGATCAAAGTTCTCCGGCTGAAGTAGGCTGAGTGGAGATCAATGGGGGGGCATTGTTGAACGCTCTCCAAAAGGTCTGACCATTAACATGTATTGATGAGGAGCTCTTCTCTGTCTGGGGAGCCCAGTCCCTCACTGTGTGGTCTGCTGACAGTGGCCGCAGCTGTATCAACAGACTCCGCTGAAGCAGACAGGCCGACATACACAACCTGGGCTAGGGCCCTCAGTCGGTCATGTGTTTAAACACACACACACACACACCAGGCGTAAGCCTCCACCCCCTGACTTAAAGACCACTACCAGAGGACCATGGGGCCAGGTCATGCTGCTGACAGTGACGATTAGGGCCAGATGGAATCTGTGGGAAAGCATCTTATCAATACCTCTAAAGTCTGTAAATGTAATCGATTGTAGATATGAATGTATTGTAGCTGTATTAGTATTGTAGCGGTATTTGGTTTGAGTTTAATTCCATGTTAATCCCTCAATTTATTTTCATCTAGCTCTGCCAATGAGATCTGCTGGCTGTTTGATTACAGAGTGGTGGATAACATAAAATAAATGAACATGTATAAGGACAGGAGGAATACATACAGCACATTAGGATATAGTATTCTTTAAAAAAAATTAAATGCCGTATTTGGCCAATTCATGAGAGGGAGAATAAAAGTACATGACGACCCCAGTCTTTTCCCCTCCCCAGCCATTAGTTTATATAGAAGTCATTATTGCTCAGAGTTCAACTCGCTCTTTGCTCCATTATATTGACAATCATGCTGATGGGTTTACTCCTTGATCTTCTCTGATAGCACTCTGCTTAGACGTTAAGAGTTCAGACCAGCTCAAGCAGACACGGAGTGGATGGAGCCCAGTCCTGTCAGTCTCTTCACAATCCATCAATCAGTGTCTCTCACCCCCAGTCCCCAGTCCATCCTCTCACTCTACTAAGCCGTGGGTCCTTGGTCATTCCTTTTGACTAGGGTTGCAAAATTCCCGGAACTTTTTAATAAATTCCCTGGTTTTCCAGAAATCCTAGTTGGAAGACTCCCGATTCCCTGCTTATTCCCTTCTGATTTCGGGAATACTCCAACTGGGATGTCGGGAAAACCAGGGAATTTATTGAAAGTTCCTAGTATTTTGCAACCCTAATCTCGACCAAAGTGGGGTCATGTGAGCGGAGCTAAGACAGAAGTCCTTCAGTCCATATGAACAACAAAGGCTTGTCCGAGCACGTTTCCAGTCCCAGAGTCAATATCCTCGCCTCGTTGTTCTCTACGGAATACAGAAGTACTTCTTCCACCACGACTTGGACAGGGTCTTCATCTTATCGGCCGTGCTACGCACCTTCCTCTCCCGCCGCGCCCTCCTATCGGCGTGCTTCATCCCCACGGCGATGGCCGCGTCAAACACCTCCTTCAGGTTCTTCTGGGTGAGCGCCGAGCACTCCACGTACGCCACGGCGTCCACTTTGTCCGCCAGGGCGCGGGCGTCCACCTCGGCCACGGGCCTCTCCCTCCGGCGGGCCAGCTCGATCAGCACCTTGACGTCCTCGCGCAGGTCACACTGGGTTCCCACCAGCAGCATGGGCACGAGCGGGCAGCGCCGGCGGATCTCCGGGACCCACTTCTCCCAGACATTCTGGAAGGAGGCAGGGCTGACCACACTGAAGCAGAGGAGGAGGGTGTCGGTGCGCGAGTAGCAGAAGTGACGGAGCTTATCGAATTCATCCTGAGGAGAGAGGAGGGAGAGAGACACACACAAGAGACATGGGGGGGGTTTAGTGAGAGGTTGACATTCAGCAGTAACACAGGGCCAGTGCCATTATATGTGAACCCAAACAAATGGTGAACTGAGTATCTTGAAAAAAGTTGACTTGGTATAAACATTGACAAACAAATGTAGAAGGGGGGAAAAAAAGCATATGGGGGAAGTTGTTTAGGCAACTATATTTCCCACCAAAAAAATGTATGTTTATAGAAGCCTGAAGACCGATGGAGTGGGAGAGTGGATAGACCAGCAGTGACTTTTAAAATATTCTATAAAAACTGCTGGATCCTGAAATTAATAGTCTTTAGGTTTTGCAGAGCCAAACACGGATGATGTTACATACAATCCATCAAGGTCAAGGTCTTAGACACTTTCTAAAGCACCTAATCCCTAGTTAGTTGAGATTTACCAACTCTAGTGTGTGATGCATTTCACGTCAAGGTTCACACAAACAAACCAGTTTCAAACCAACACATTGCAGTAATCGCTTTATAGGTCAATGCAAACCAAGCGGACAGAATGTCAGTGGAAATAAATGGTGGTGATAATCTCTCCATAACAAACTGTGTGAGAAAAGTCTGTTTATGTTGAGCAGTAAAGCCCAACCTCTTATATCACACTGATTTGGATAACATGGGCCTCCCACATCCTTGAGTACACAGATTAAGGCTGGCAGAAACTTGACACAAACCCCTCTCTCTTTATCCACTTTCAGAAGCCTGACATGGAAAGGTACTTTCTTTTCTATCCAGGAGCCTCTGAGTGGAAGTCTTTTTTTTATATATATTTTTTATACATACTTTTCCTTTCCACATCATACTTTCGCCTTAAGTGTTTGCAAACTGAGGTGATGGCGCAGAGATATTGGTTTACATACAAAACGCATCAATCTTTCTGAGCGGGGAGTGACTGTTTAATTAACAGGGTAATTCTCATGAATCCAGTTTTAAAATGTCTGTAGCAAATTGAGTTACAAAACCATGATGCATCTGCAAGAATCATTCTGAGGACTAAGATGTTTAGTTTTGGGAAAAGTGTCTTATTTTAAACACATTAGACATTTGCGGCTGAATTTTGTACAGTTTCACCCAAAATTCACATTACCGAAGTGCATCCAGATTAAATTTGGATAATTTAAAACATTATTTAGAAAAACATTATTTGAATAAAACACAATATATGTTTGTAGTTTGACAATAAATCATAAAAATTGTATACAAGTTGAAGTTCACAAACACCCCCTTTACCCAACTTGGCCTTCTCATTAAAGAAAAAAAAATGACACTTGATGGTTCTTTCGTGAGAATGACCAAACAGCCACGTTGCTATTGTTTATCTCAGGCTTTCTCAGGGTGTGGTATCTGTTCTCCTGTTATGAAAGTACATATATGTACAATAGGTGTTTGTTGACTTTATCTGCTTGTTTTTCCCCCTATGTCTCTGATTGGGAGAGTGGGGGGATTTTAAAGTTGTGTGCAAAGTGGGCAGATCCGTGCAGGCCTAAGACAACAGTGTGGAGATCACTACAGTGACGTACGCTGTGAAGTGTTTGGGCCTTGTGTTCGTTCCAATGGTTGTGAACTCTACACTCAACCAAACACAGTCAAGTCTTCTTAGGCACTGATGAAGACATGAAATGAAAAGTATGAAATAACACATACGGAATCATGTGGTCCTTCTGTAGCTCAGTTGGTAGAGCATGGTGCTTATAACGCCAGGGTAGTGGGTTCGATTCCCGGGACCACCCATACGTAGAATGTATGCACACATGACTGTAAGTCGCTTTGGATAAAAGCGTCTGCTAAATGGCAAATTATATTATATTATGTTAAACAAATGACCAGACCAAAGGCCTTCATGTCTTAAAGTAATGATGGACTGTCATTTCTCTTTGCTTATTTGAGCTGTTCTTGCCATAATATGGAATTGGTATTTTACCAAATAGGGCCATCTTCTGTATACCACCCCTACCTTGTCACAACACAAATGATTGGCTCAAACGCATCATGGAGGAAATAAATTCCACACCTGTGAAATGCATTCCAGGTGACTACCTCATGAAGCTGGTTGAGAGAATACCAAGACTATGCAAAGCTGTCATCAAGGCAAAGGGTGGCTACTTTGAAGAATCTCAAATGTATTTGGATTTGTTTAACACTTTATTGGTTACTTCATGATTCCATATATGTTATTTCACAGTTGACGTCTTCACTATTATTCTACAATGTAGAAAATAGTCAAAAATAAAGAAAAACCCTGGAATGAGTAGGTGTGTCCAAACTTGTATTAATAATTATACATTTTGAATTTCATATAATATCTTATGTTGTTCTTGTCTATTACAGTTTGGTACATTGTCATGTATTTGTAAGCTTTATGTGGGCCCCAGAAAGAGTAGCTGCTGCATGTGCAGTAGCAAATGGGGATCCCAGTAAACTAAACTAAACTATCCTCTCTGGGTTGTAGCCATAGAATGAGATTACGACACCACCCATGCCCAGAGATAAAACACCAGGGCTTTCACAACTTGTTCCCTTTCTAGAACAATCTAACCATGTTAAAAAGGCCTGGCATGATGCTCAGAGCTCAGGGGCACAACTCTCAGTTACACCAACCGTGCCTGCCTATGCCTGCCCAACTACAGAGAGAGGGGCGAGGCGAAGAGAGGGAGAGAGAACAAGATTTTTTTTAAACATGCATTAACAGCTACCTGCTAAGACTGCGTCATCTCCCTCCCTCTTAGTGGTTGCCACACAACGCGGCTTCATCCCAGATCTGTTCTAATGAGTTCACAGCGTTCTATCGCCTCTCACCATTCCCCAAAATCCCTCCTCTCAACCCCCATCTCCAAAAGTTACTCCAATGACTTTGCCTGGTTGCAGCAGAGCCCAGGAATTCAACTCTCTATGGGGGGGTGTTAGAGAGACATTCCCAGGAGACACCAGCGGGCCCCACAGCTGCCACAGAGTTGTGGGAAAGCCTGGGAAATAAGACGGTGCCCCCAGAATTCTGCCCTGAGCGATACCCGCCAGCAAAGACGGCATGCAAGAGTGGTGGACGAAAGCCAAACACGGTCTCTGACACTACCTGACATATATGAGAACCAAGCAGAAGAAGGAGAACGGCCGTCGGGGGAGTTCAGTGGGGCTCGGCATCCTTTCTCCTCTGGGCATACATGCATGTGACAGAGAACGATGGACGCAGCGATGCAGCACCAACTGGCAAAGCATACTATGTGGAAGCACTGCATGTAGTATGTGGAGGGTTGCTCTGCTGCATGTTGATGTGCGGCTGTTGTTCTCACCTGTCCAGCAGTGTCACAGAGCTGTAGTCTCACAGGGTGTCCGTCCACCTGCACCACCGCTGTAGGGGAGAGAGAGAGTTAAATCACCTGCTGTCAGCAGAGCTATTGTCCCATCTGCCTCCCCATTACTCCACCAGACACTTTAAACAAACATGCACACACAGAGAGGGAGAGAGAGAGAGACCTCTGACAAGCCAGTTTGACATACTTCATACCTACTGGACACACAGTGGACAGAAACCTCACCCATCCCCCTAACTCAGAGTGGGGGCCTTGTCTCGACCACCCACTCGCCCAGTTAAAGTAGAGGCTATAACTACTCTTTCATATCACATTCTGTGTTCTTTCAAGCTTTGAAAGCCCCTGCCAAGCTGTCTACAGAGGAAAACAAAGCCGATCTGTTTGTTTAGTGACTCTCCCAATTACCCTCTCCAGATTGGAAGAGTGCTATGAGTCATGCCACTAGCAGTTTCATTATAGGCCATGTTTCAAAAGAGCCCAATGTGGTGAAGCTTATGGAAGCGTTTACAACGCGCCCGGGGTATACGGTCACGCCCCCTGATCAAAGAGCTGCAGGGACTACTCCTCATTAAACCCAGCGCGCATTGTGCAAACCTTCCCAAATCTCTGACATGTGATCTTCCTTGAATTCTACTTGGGCCCAAAACTCTCTGCCCTCCCCCTCTCTTTCCTCTACCTCAAGTGTCACCTGTGAAATTGCATAACTGCCCAGAAATCAGCTTTCAAAAGAGGGCTCCGATTCCAGGGACAGATACATGACATCATCAAATGGGGGCCCCAAACTGCACAATCCCTCTCTGTCACTGGGGCAAAAAAAGACAATCTCAGCTCAGAGCCATTGCAACAGATGTCCCCATTACACTATAGCAGAGACGTGGCTTTTAGGTCAAGGCTGACAACAATGGCCAGAGTTGTGCAATCCAAAACCATGTCGGCACATGTTCAACAAGCATGTTCTGTTCAGTTTAGGCCTACAACTTCAATTTCTGAGGGCAGTGAGGAAGGGATGAATATTAATGATAGTGTGTATAAGCCTATCAAAATATGCAATATTCTCATTCAAAACCTTCCAAGGCAGTTGGAAGAAGTCTAGTAAGGTGTTCAGCAATATGCATCTATTACAACCATTCTATTATTCTGATGCACGCATAAGGAAGGGCAGCTGTGTCGAATTATCATTTTGGATGGGCATAAAGAGGGTGTCACATTTTCCTAATCAAGCCTCATCACGTCATGCAAGTTTAGATGAATTCAGACATTGTGTTTTTGGTGGAAAACTTCAAAAGGAAGGATAGGCCTCTCCTGTGATAATGACATCACGTCATCGTGTGCCGCGGTTTTCATCACTTGCCAAAGGAGGTTAGTTTCAACTAGTATACTGTTGAAGTTTTCCACTGTTGGTGGCAGCATTTTGGAAAATGGAACTCTGCCAACTGGAACATACAACAAGCCAGGACGTATAGTTTGCGTGAAACAATACAAAGACCTGCAACAGACAGACGCTGCTGTTAGCCTCCAGGGCAAGTCAAGTTCGGTGATTCGTTCCGCAGAATGGGTGGCTGCAAGGGAGAGCCAGCGCGTTTCACCTTTACAATATAACAGATGTTCATTCACTATGGTCAGTTAAGGCTTTATTGCAATGTGCAATATAAGGGTGTTGACCCATAGTCAAAATCAAAACTTAGCAATGTGCAACAGAAAACAACATGTTTTATGTTTATTATTTTATCTGGCTGGGAAGTTGCAGATGTCATGTCGACAGGAGGAACATTTATCATTTTTGTCCAAGAATAGTGCCACGATAAATGGTTAACTGACTCACCTGAAAAGTCATCAAACGCCGTGGGGACGTATTTCGTTGGATAGCCATTTGTTGTGTAGCTGACAACCAGGCTGGTCTTCCCAACCGCTCCATCGCCGAGTAGTACGCACTTCAACACCCGCTCCTGAGCCTCGCCTGGCCGGGTAGTTTGGTGTTTGTGAGGCGGCACTGGAGGAGCCATGGTCTTGTTATAATCCATTGGAACTGGAGGTGACATTCGGCACTTGTTACAAATACCTTTTCCTTACTCCAGTAGGAGCAAATAAAGAGAGCACCATGAGAATGTCTTCTGTAGCCTATAATATATTTGTCAAGTAGACAGGTTGGTCTATAGCATTTTTTAAAATATATATATATAATTCAAAAGTAGCGGTCTTGTGATCTCCCAAAGAAGTAATAATAACTGTGTAAAAACATTGAAAACAGTCACTTCTCTTGGGTTGGAATACTCCAATCCGTTACTCTAATCTGTTAGACATTGGAGGAGGATGGTCTGCTTTATAACATCAAGCGTGATTAGACTATTCCCTCCCCTCTCCTCCACTACTGCGTTTTGAAAGGAGCGAGTTGATAGACACGCCTTCTTGCCAGTGGAAAAATTTGCACATGCATGTACCTGGAGGTTTGTGTACTGCACTGGTGGTCTCCAATGTTATTCAACCGGGGGGCCTGGACATAGTTATCAATAATTTGTACACTTGGGAAGATATATTCTAAATTAAAATAACTTTGAGCTGATTTCCTGGTGATTTTACAGTCTTATGTCTAACAACGAAAATTATAAAAATTAAAATGTTTTTTGTTTCTTTGCTCACAACCCTGGTGTACTGTATTCACATGTAGTATATTGAACACCTCCAATAATTAATAGAGATGCATTGTGTAGCCCACCATTCCCTGTTCCTATTCATTTTAGAATATATAACAGGAAGGGAAAACTTGAAAGGCAACTTTTGGAGGACTTTGACACGCATTTCCCCTTTGACAATTTACCTACTAACTATTTAAAATGAGGGCCAGTAACACAAAACATCATTCTACAAAAAAATGAGGCCCAAACCTTCAACTGTTCACATTCATCGGCTTTGTCAAGCAGCTGGTTTGAAAGTGAACTGTGGCACACCTTCAACAGATTTAGGCTGATGCAATATTATTGCGATGTCCTACAGTGAGAACAGACTAAACCAAAAGACACAGCCAATATGCCTACAACCCGGAACTAATACACATTTAACGCCTAGTTTGAGGTAAGGGCATGTTGAGACTTGTCAAGGTAAACCAGTTTAAATGCCCCAATTTCCTTCTGTCAGGTGTCGATTTCTTTTAGAAATGCACAAACTGAAACGCCAGTAAGGCCCATGGTCGAGTTTGCTCTCGGCTCATACATTATGTCACCTACTGCACTATATTTGAGGCCTGGGCAAGCAGTACTGCACTTCCAGTCAATTTCGTAATTTCTGGTTAATTTTACCATCATCAATTCTAAAGATATCTCAGCCTCGTGGATATTTGCACATTTAGGTTCTGCAGAGTCACAGTCAATCAAGTGTAAATGTCGTATTCAAAATCATAATGGAGTGACACCTTCACTATTAATCTGTGACACGGTATTACTGTTGCAGTACATGGATTGGCTTTTGTCGCCTCCCTGTGGTAAAAAGCTAGTCATCAAATGGCAACGATAACACTCCCTCTTTCTTTTAGTTTAGCTTAAAAACGTGTATATAAAAAACTCCGGAGTCTTAACGCTCTCTCTTTCTCTCTCTCTCTCTCACACACACACACACACACACACACACACACACACACACACACACACACACACACACACACACACACACACACATACAACGTGGTGGGAAAACACATAAAGGAATCAAACACGACTCATAAAAATGTTGATTTGTTTGTCAAGATTTTGTGTTTAATATCTTATTGCAAAATTAAACGTTTGGGTACCCATTTGATTTTTGATCATACAAAATAATGAATGTTGGTCTATGTATAATACAAGTAATGACATTTAATTTGAGGTTTGATAAGACTTGCTCTCCTGTCCTTGCCTCTTCTAAGGGATTAGTTATTAAAGTCTTCCTGTGAACCATAACCCATCTCACCTCTCATCCTCCAATTCACCATCTACCAAGGGTTCAGGTCTCTGGGCCATCAGGCATCCCCAGGATTGTGTAGTGAGATCAGTGCAACATACTATAGAAGGGAGGGCGATGTCAAGTGTAGGTGATCAGCCACATCTAATCATGTCCTGGGATAAAGTTCATTCTTAACATACAAGTCCAACATTATTGCACAGAGTCAGAACATACAATAATTATAAGGCAGAAGAAAATGTACCCATAAAAAAAAAGGTTTAGTGCACGACTAAAGCACACTGCCAAGCTGTGGTGAGGACCTTAAAGTAATAGATGGGGGGGCATTTCAGTGGCAGCATGTTCTGAAATATTTCTTTACACCAAAATGGGTGATGATGATGATTTTCCATTATTGTGAAATGACTCAAAAAAATGATTGGTTTTAGTCTAACTTGAATGGCTTGTTACAGAAGGTGTCTAGAATCTGTTATCTAGCTAGTGATTCATTCCCTGACAACTCAAATTGAATTGTTCCACTGCTCTATGTCCGCTACATACTTCAGTCTGAGACTGCCATCGTTTAAGTCATTTGTGGTGACTTCAAAACGAGGGGTGTTGAACAAAACAAAGTCATCAGCGATTGGATCGTCTCGAACCCCCAGTATCAAAGTCAATGACACATTTTCCAAACACCGCTTTACCCATGTGTGTTCTGGCTCTGGCCCAACCCATCGGTTTCTGGGACCAATCACAATGGTTAGAATGTGTTTACGTTCTAAAAAATGTCGGGGAGGTACTCATTACAGAGAAGAAACTAACATCTGTGGTAGTGGCGTAGTGTTTGGAGTTTGGGTAGCTAAGCAAAGTCATTCACGCATTAATGCGACTGTTCTTAGAAGGACACCTATTGAGTCATTGCTCCCAAACACACTGTCAGGCTAGACGTAATCTTGGAAACCCAGAACTAATATTTAACGTAAATTGTGCCAGATGCTCAATTAGGTTCTTGGGGAGATATAAAGTCAGCAAAAAAAGAAACGTCCTCTCACTGTCAACTGCGTTTATTTTCAGCAAACTTAAGTGTAAATATTTGTATGAACATAAGATTCCAACAACTGAGACATAAACTGAACAAGTTCCACAGACATGTGACTAACAGAAATGGAATAATGTGTCCCTGAAAAAAGGGGGGAGTCAAAATGAAAAGAAACAGTCAGTATCTGGTGTGGCCACCACCTGCATTAAGTACTGCAGTGCATCTCCTCCTTATGGACTGCACCAGATTTGCCAGTTCTTGCTGTGAGATGTTACCCCACTCTTCCACCAAGGCACCTGCAAGTTCCCAGACATTTCTGGGGGGAATGGACCTAGCCCTCACCCTCCGACCCAGCAGGTCCCAGATGTGCTCAATGGGATTGAGATCCGGGCTCTTCACTGGCCATGGTAGAACACTGACATTCCTGTCTTGCTGGAAATCACGCACAGAACGAGCAGTATGGCTGGTGGCATTGTCATGCTGGAGGGTCATGTCATGATGAGCCTGCAGGAAGGGTACCACATGAGGGTGGAGGATATCTTCCCTGTAACGCACAGCTTTGAAATTGCCTGCAATGGCAACAAGCTCAGTCCGATGATGCTGTGACACACCGCCCCAGACCACGACGGACCCTCCAGCTCCAAATCGATCCCGCTCCAGAGTACAGGCCTCGGTGTAACGCTCATTCCTTCAACTATAAACGCTAATCTGACCATCACCCCTGGTGAGACAAAACTAAGAGCACTATTTGCCAGTCCTGTCTGGTCCAGCGACGGTGGGTTTGTGCCCATAGGCGACATTGTTGCCAGCGATGTCTGGTGAGGACCCGCCTTCCAACAGGCCTACAAGCCCTCAGTCCAGTCTCTCAGCCTATTGCGGACAGTCTGAGCACTGATGGAGGGATTGTGCGTTGCTGGTGTAACTCGGGCAGTTGTTGCCATCCTGTACCTGTCCCGCAGGTGTGATGTTCGGATGTACCGGTCCTGTGCAGGGGTTGTTACACGTGGTCTGCCACTGCGAGGACAATCAGCTGTCTGTCCTGTCTCACTCTAGCTGTGTCTTAGGCGTCTCACAGTACTGGCATTGCAATTTATTGCCCTGGCCACATCTGCAATCCTCATGCCTGCTTGAAGCATGCCTAAGGCACGTTCACGCAGATGAGCAGGGACCCTGGGCATCTTTCTTTTGGTGTTTTTCAGAGTCAGTAGAAAGGCATTTTAGTGTCCTAAGTTTTAATAACTGTGACCTTAATTGCCTACCGTCTGTAAGCTGTTAGTGTCTTAACGACCGTTCCACAAGTGCATGTTTATTAATTGTTTGTTTCATTGAACAAACATGAGAAACAGTGTTTAAACCATTTACAATGAAGATCTGTGAAGTTATTTTGATTTTTACTAATTATCTTTGAAAGACAGGGTCCTGAAAAATGGACGTGTCTTTCTTTGCTGAGTTTATAAGAAAACCCTAAAAGGAAACTCTCAGCTCAATCATGGGCCAAATGTCTCCTCCCCTTCCAAAATTTGAAAGATATGAACCCCCTTGAAATCTTGTTTTGTCCAAATTATTAGTGATGAAAAAATCTGCACACTGGAACAAAGTTCCTTGTTAGTCGTTGCATCCCGCAGTCTGTTGACAGACTACAATACCATCCTATGAACCTCGGCAAGACGGAGCTGCTCTTCCTCCCGGGGAAGGACTGCCCGTTCCATGATCTCGCCATCACGGTTGACAACTCCATTGTGTCCTCCTCCCAGAGCGCTAAGAACCTTGGCGTGATCCTGGACAACACCCTGTCGTTCTCAACTAACATCAAGGCGGTGGCCCGTTCCTGTAGGTTCATGCTCTACAACATCCGCAGAGTACGACCCTGCCTCACACAGGAAGCAGCGCAGGTCCTAATCCAGGCACTTGTCATCTCCCGTCTGGATTACTGCAACTCGCTGTTGGCTGGGCTCCCTGCCTGTGCCATTAAACCCCTACAACTCATCCAGAACGCCACAGCCCGTCTGGTGTTCAACCTTCCCAAGTTCTCTCACGTCACCCCACTCCTCCGCTCTCTCCACTGGCTTCCAGTTGAAGCTCGCATCCGCTACAAGACCATGGTGCTTGCCTACGGAGCTGTGAGGGGAACGGTACCTCCAGGCTCTGATCAGGCCCTACACCCAAACAAGGGCACTGCGTTCATCCACCTCTGGCCTGCTCGCCTCCCTACCACTGAGGAAGTACAGTTCCCGCTCAGCCCAGTCAAAACTGTTCGCTGCTCTGGCCCCCCAATGGTGGAACAAACTCCCTCACGACGCCAGGACAGCGGAGTCAATCACCACCTTCCGGAGACACCTGAAACCCCACCTCTTTAAGGAATACCTAGGATAGGATAAAGTAATCCTTCTCACCCCCCTTAAAAGATTTAGATGCACTATTGTAAAGTGGCTGTTCCACTGGATGTCATAAGGTGAATGCACCAATTTGTAAGTCGCTCTGGATAAGAGCGTCTGATGCACTATTGTAAAGTGGCTGTTCCACTGGATGTCTTAAGGTGTATGCACCAATTTGTAAGTCGCTCTGGATAAGAGCGTCTGCTAAATGACTTAAATGTAATGTAAAAAATGACTTAAATGTAAAATGTAAATGTAAATATGTTGCGTGCACCTGTCCACGAGATGATAGGCTAGAGGTACCGTCTGTGTGGGTGATGGGGGTTCAATGTTTGGGTAATACTACCCCCTTCATAGGTCTTCTGATTTTTCCACCTTTTATTTTTTAAACTCCTTTGCATAAATACTTCTGATGCATGACCAGAAGAACATATGTGCGCCTCTGCGATGAAGGAGATTCATATAATTGTTTCAATACTCCATCATCAGAGATCTGGTTTTACCTTCAATACTCAGTACTGTATTGTCCAAATTCATTTTTACCTCAATCTTTGTGTACATTTTCACTCATTCATTCATCCAGATAAGGCATTTAGAGGCCTGGTTCTGACTGTGCTGTTGCATCCTCCAGTTGAAGGTGGGGCTAATTTGAGAAACTTGACTGGTTGTATAGACTGGTGAAATGAGAATGGAAGACGTTCAACGTTGATGAACACAAATCTCAGACGTGTGGATGATTCATGTGGGCAAAAAGAAACAGAACATTTGAAATTAAAATAACAAATTGTGGTTTTAATAGCTCTCAGGTAACAGGTTCAGATCAGCAAGCTGCATGTCAACTCACACATACTGTGTACACACACACACACACACACACACACACACACACACACACACACACACACACACACACACACACACACACACACACACACACACACACACACACACACACACACACACATCCTGATTCCAAGTGTTAGGCTGCCATGAATAATGATGAACTCTCGTTTGGTGAACTCTAACCTCTGACCCGGGCCTGACCCTGTCCTAGCTCCTGGTGAACTCCAGTCCCGCTGGACTCTATTCTGAAGTTTTTACTTCCCTCTGTTCAGATATACAGCTGTCAATAAGGAACACACAGGTCTCCTAGAGTTCGAGGTTCCAATCAGTCTTATAACTTTACTGGACTGCAACAGTCTCGATCATTCAAGCCACAATCACCCATGTAGGTCATTTAACACTGAGCTGTGTCTTAAACCTTCCTTCGAAACAGCAACAACTCCCGTCCAGATATCACTCCCGTTCCCTCATCCTCACCCACTAGCAAGCTACCCTATCCCACCATACAGTATACAGTATCATCATGTCCCAACCCCATGGTTTGACCCCCCATCTCAGAAACTCCACGTTCTGGAGCTCTGAGAACAGACTGCTTAGTAAGACATCTGAGTGACAGCCCGTAACTCCTCCTCTTCTCTGCTCCTCATCCTCCTCTCCTGTCCGCCATGACTCTTCATTGTGTTTTGGGCTTGGCACCGCCAGGGGTTGTGTCAGGGGTGGGACCACCACCTTGGGCAATTCTGTGGAGACTGTATTAAAGAGAGGGGTCAATATCACATGATCTCATTTACTTTGGTCATTTGACAAAAGGTTATAGGTTTTTTCCATACCATTTCTCCAATACTGCCAGCCATTACAAATTGAGTAAATGTCAGTTATTCAGAAATAAGTTCAGGGTCTGCAGAGCTGCAATGGAAAACTACAGGAAGGAAAGAGGAATGTTGCATTCCACCGCCGTGACGAAAGATGGCGCCATACTCACATGTCCTTGGCGTTGTCAACGTTAGCCTGAATTCCTGCAACGAAGCCGTCCACTTTTGCCTGGAACGTCAAAAGAGGTATTGGCGAGAAACTCACTTCATTTGAACAACTCAGTGAATAAATCAGGAGAGCAGTTGTCAGCAGCGTGAGTGAGGTTTTACCTGGTGCTGCCTGTAGACCAGCGGTAGAGAGAATAGAGCGATCACACCTGGAGAAGAGGACAGAAGGGGAGGTGATGGCATGTGTTAAGCTTTCTGATTGAGTAAGTAGCTTCTTCAGACTAACAACATGGCATGCCCTTTTATTCAAATCAAAAGGCTGTTGATAAAGCAATATAAGCCCCGTCTTCAACTGAAATACTAGAAGTGCAATATTCGACAATGTTGGCATGCATCAGCCAATGGTATCAGTCTCTGCAGGACAAATGGCCATCATGATTATTGAATGGCAATTCAATAAAGTTATTTCGAATACTGATTCCAACTGTGTCTGTGATTCTCACCAATGATGAGCACAGTAAGGCCATTACACAGGTCTCCCAGGAAAGTCACCAGGTACATCAGAGCCAGGAGCTGAGAAGAACGGGAGGAAACACAGTGAGCTCCACATACACAACGCACAATTTGAATGTACTCTCTACAATAAGCAAATTCCATCAAAATATAAATATATTTAGCAAGCGATTTTTATCCACAGCAACTTGCAGGCATACATTTGAAGTATGGGACGGCCCCCGGGATTTGAACCCACTACCCTGGCGATGCAAGCGCCATGCTCTACCAACTGAGTGGTACAGGACCGCCAAAGACTTAGAATGCATAAGCTTGTGGTAAATGTGTTGCAAAGAGTATCTTAAATAATCCCACAACAACTCCCCCCTCAAAACCTTTCGTGATCTAACACTCACACTTGACTTTCCCCCCCTCCTTACTTGCTCTGACTTTCCCGATAGCTACTTTATTGAGGAAAAATGTACTTACTAGGACTGAGATATGTGGTTGTCCCACCTAGCTATCTTAAAATGAATGCACTAACTGCAAGTCTCTCTGGATAGACGCGTTTGCCAAATGACTCAAATGTAAAACGTCAATGAATGCACGCATCATACAAATGAATGAGTACATATTTCCCAGATCATCCAACATAACCTTTGTGGAGTTGGTGTAATATAGCGCAGTTGGGTTGTCACTTAGGGCCCATGCCCCCATCCTGAAACGGGACACCCCCTTCTCAGAGAAGACGAAACTCCTCTCGTACCCTGTAACTGGGTTAACAGCCACCTGTGTCCCATGTCACATACCGGCCAGGTCAGGGTTGAGACCAAGGGGGCTCTGCGGCTTCTGGGGCTCAGGCTTAAGGCTACGTGGTACAGTCACACTGGCTCTCACTAACTGTGATAAGTCACACTAAGAACTCCTGCTGTAAATTTACATTTAACCCTAAAGCAGTATGGTGCAAGTCACATGACTGTTGTTGATTTAATGTGCCAATGTTTTCCTTCTACTGTCCCGGGAAAACTGGAGAGAAAATGAACAAAGTCTAAAAAGAAGGTTTCTAGCAGAAACGTTGTATCATTTCATAACGAACTGAGATTCAGATTAGAATTGAATTTGATTGAATTACTAGTCGGAAGTTTGCCGTACATGTTGTGTGACTCCGACAAGGGAAAACGCTTCATCAATATGTCAGGACTGACCTAGAGTGTAACTGAAATACACACAGAGAAATGTCATACATGTTCTGTATGAAACACATACATAGGATGGGGAGAGGGAAAGGACGAGAACCTTTGGCAAACTGTTAAAAGTAACCTTTGCGTGAGCACTATGTTGTTTTAGCCTCCCCCCAAAAAATGACACTGTTGCAATGCTTTGAGTGCTCTCAGGTACACTGGTAAGGGGACGATACAGTTGGACTACTTTCTTATTGCTACCCTTACAATGTGACGCATCGTCCCCGATGCCAATTCAATAAAATCCCAACGTTCTGCAAACTTGCAATTGCGCTTGCTGCCAGTTTGCTTGCATCACACTCCGATGCCCACAGAAACCAGGGAACGCTGAAAGCGGCGGGACCATATGTACACGATAATCACAATCATATGAACCACAGTGAGTTGTGGGTATGACAGCAGCGGTCTTTGATAGTGGTCTTGTTAGGAAACACAGTCGTCATTTGACATTTGACGACGGTGGGCATGACAACGTCGTCATCTCCAGTGAGCGGGGAGGCAGGCTCATGCCACAACAGAGCAGAGGAAGAGAAAAAGGTGGATAGAGAAAGAGGAGGGAGGGATGTCTGCTCGAAGGAAAGAGAGTCGAGAACAGACAGCTAGATGTAGTAAGGTTGAAGTAAATCCACAACGACAAGATGGCCTCATGGACTGGGTTCAAGAGACAAGGAGGAGAAGGGAAGGAGATGAAAAGAGAGAGCAAGAGAGGCAGAGAGAGAAAGGGCATGTTTTGAGGGACAAAAGGTCTATGCCATTCTGAAGAGCTTCCTTGTGTAAAAAGTTATTTGAACCTTAATAAGGATCGGCCCCTTTAATTTTCGCCTAAAATGACATACCCAAATCTAACTGCCTGTAGCTCAGGCCCTGAAGCAAGGACATGCATATTATTGGTACCATTTGAAAGGAAACACCTTGCAGTTTGTGGAAATTTTAAAGGAATGTAGGAGAGTATAGCACAATAGATCTGGTAAAACATCTGGTACCATCATATTTGAAATGCAAGAGAAAGGCCAAAATGTATTATTCCAGCCCAGGTGCAATTTAGATTTTGGCCACTAGATGGCAGCAGTGTATGTGCCAAGATTTAGACTGATCAAATGAACCATTGCATTTCTGTTCAAAATTTTGTATCAAGACTTATTAATAACTTTTCATGTTCAAAACGGTGCACTCTCCTCAAACAATAGCATGGTCTTTTTTCACTGTAATAGCTACTGTAAATTGGTGCAGTTAGATTAACAATAATTTAAGCTTTCTGTCAATATCAGATATGTCTATGTCCTTGGAAATGTTCTTGTTACTTACAACCTCATGCTAATCGCATTAGCCCGCGTTAGCTCAACCGTCCCGCAGGGGACCCACCAACCCTGAAGATGTTTTAAGTGAATGAATGATACTTGAGAGGAGCTCTTGAAGGAGAGCATATAAAAAAGGTACTGCCATATTCTGGCCCTTTCTAGACAAAGATCGATGAGATCCAATACCTAGGCAGCCTCACCTTGAGAGAGTTGAAGAGGTTTCCAACCAGGAAGAGATTCTTGAGTGAGTTAGCAGCAGAGACGACTGCAACGATGACCTTCTGCGTGTATTGGTCAGCCAGCTCCCCACTGAAACTGATATCCAAATCTAGATACGCCCTGAGGACAGAAAGAGAGGTGGGTAGAAACGGAGGGCGCATTAAAAGACAGAGTGATAGAGGGGGAGTGATGGAGAAACAGGGAGATAGAGTTCAGGACCAATGGGAAAGGAGGAAAGAGGCAGTGTTGGATAGAAAATGAGCGATTGTCGCCACGAGCGTCATGACGCAGAACGCGGTTTGTCGTCTTATGCCTCAATGATTTTCATCAGCACAGATATTCAAGTCAAAATGTCCTTTCGGATCACGATGGATGAATTCTATCAACTATTTTGTCACACAGCAGTGGTTAACCTAAAAGAAACCTGCCGTTTTCTTAAAGACAAGCCCACCGGACTGTGATCCCAGACAGGATTTATTTTGGGAGGTGAGGGAATCCAGCCAATAAAGAACCTATTCCTGAATGCCACTCCCACAATGTTATTAGAGAAGAGAGGAGATAAACAAGAGTGGAAGGGAGTGGGGGGTGAGAGGAAATAGGAGAGGAAATAGGAGAGGAAAGGCGAGAAGAAATAGGAAAAGAAGAGGGAGGGGAGAGGAAGAAGACAGGAATAAAGGACAAAAGAGGAAATATTTTTAAAAGAGCAGAGAAGAGGACAGACAACGAGAATGGAGAGGAGAGAACATGATTACATTGAGAGAAGAGAACCCCCTCCAGGTGTAATAGGAACACTTCCCCACCCCCATTCTATCCCATCTCATGCCAGGTGGCCAGCCACTCACTTGAAGGGGGGCACTCCGTCTCCCATGTTGAGCATGTGCAGGATCTTATAGTAGAGGCTGACTGAGACGGTGAAGCACAGGGCCCCCAGGGAGATGGTGGAGATGACTGTGATGATGCTGAGCTGGAACAAGGACAGCAAACCCACCACCAGCCCTGTGAATACCATGCCTGTACGCTCTGTGTCCTTCCAGTAGATCAGATCCATCACTGAGGAGAGGAGGAGGAGAAGAGGGGAGAGCAGAGGAGCCAGAGAAGGATAGACAGTAAGAGGGACGGAGAGGGGAATTGAGGGACGGAGAGGGGACGGAGAGGGGAATTGAGGGACGGAGAGGGGACGGAGAGGGGAATTGAGGGACGGAGAGGGGAATCGACAAGAGGGAGAATAGGTGGAAAAATAAGAAAGTTAGATGCATTGTCTACATGTTCAATTCAAGTATAAACCAATGAGAAACAGAGTGGAAGCCAACATGGTCTTCATTGAGGCAAGGTGAGGGAGGGGACAAGCCCATGCATCTGACACTTCCTCAGATTATTTTAGTTGGTTGCTAACGGCCGCAGGGACAGTCAGAGCTGCAAGAGTCTCTCCTCCTCCCTGTTCCTGCCTATGTGCCTTTTACAAAAAAACCCACAGCATCACCAGCCAGTCAGTCCATGTTTGTCTCTGACTCTCCAGTGCTCAGTGGGCCAGAAGGCCTTTCAGCCGTGCGTAGGCAGAGCAGAGGGACAGTGATCACCAGGCAGAGAGAAAACACAGACAGGAGCAGGGGGAGATGTCAAGTCTAGGCCTGGGCTTAATATAGCCTGCGCACTGTGTAGATGAAAGGAGAGAGAAGAGGAAAGAAAAGAGGAGAGGAGGGAGCAGGAACCCTGAATTTAAATGTTGCCCCGGAGAGCACCTGCTGACAATCTTCAAGCCCGCTTCCACCCCCTTTCTGCACCCTGTCCGTCTCCCTTGATCAGTCACCCAGCAACTGGAGCCACTGCGACTGGGCCCTCTCAGAGCCAAAATGGAGGCTCCCCTGGCCTGATCCCTCCATGGAATAAGTAGCAGTAGCTCCTAACCAACAGAGTAATTACAGCCAAAACACTGATAGCACAGTGTAATGAAGCTGAACTCGGAGGTGGTAAACTGTAGTGACAAAGACATGTGGTCGTTACTCCAGGGCTATCAGTGTTATGAGTGAGCCTGGCCCTGGAAATTAGAATAGAGTGCACTGATATACCTGACCAGCAGGAGGACTATTTATAAACATTACCACACACTATTAATACCCTCAAAGCCTCTGGTACACACACACACACACATCTGCCCACTGTCCCAACAGCTGGAACTACAGTACAGTAGCATACAGCTCTCTGATGTGTTGGCACTTTGCGACATTGACCAGCACATTGTAACACTGTTAAATGCACAGACTAAGTGCACTAAGAAAAGGAAGACATACCACAACAAGTTATACTGACGCCGGGGCAAAACAAACCCCTCATTTGACGGTCCAATAGATTAACTATATACTAAGTCACGACTATATTGGTTAATGTTAATATAGTGATATAATGAACTCTCTGAGAATAGTAGAGACAATATGAAGTGGGAAGGGGGGAGTCACACGCTCGCACACACACACACACACACACACACACACACACACACACACACACACACACACACACACACACACACACACACACACACACACACACACACACACACACACACACACACACACACACACACACACACACACACACACACACACACACCAAATTAAAAGCCGTATTTGCCATAATCTTAGAGAAACCTCTCTATCTATGCCAAGTTCCGTATACTCTTACACCATGAGGAAATACAATGCAGCCCTCCTCTGACTGATCTAACCACCACAGAGCTGAGCACTGAATAACCGAATGACCGACCGACCGACTGACCGACTGAATGACTGAATGGCTGACTGAATGACTGACTGACTGAATGACTGACTGACTGAATGACTGAATGACTGAATGAATGACTGACTGACTGACTCAATCTTTACTACAACATAATAAAATCACCAGTCAACCAATTCACAGCCTGACCTGGCATTTTATTTACCACCACAACCAAAACCACCACCCACCCATTTTAACACTATGGGGCATGCAGGAAGTCCCAGAGTAGCCCTGTGAAACACCTTGGCTCTGCCAACCCTGCTGCCCAAAGAGGTAACCCTGTCAGATGGGGCACAGATCAGCTCATTACACTACTAGCCTCTTACCTACACACAAACAATCACATATATGGTCCCTACATGCTGTAACAAGCTATAACACAACTCTGGATGGTCACCACTAAGGCCAGAATGAGCAGGTTTTCAAAGGATCAAAGAGTTGAATTTTTGTGCCATGGAAAAAATGTTGCGATACTGGTATCGTCAAAACCCTAGTCGCCACCATCTAAAACACTCCTTAGGACACTCTTAACCCGCCTGAAACAATCCCATCAATATGCAGGCAGACACACACACCTCTGCAAAGTTGGTCAGTGAGGGGTCAAAATCTCCCCAAAGACCCTCGGCTGTAGCTGGTCTCCTGACGTTCAGACTCCTCTCCAAAGCCACGGTCACTAAATGCACAGCTCTACACTGGACAGACAGTCAGTCCCGACATGTGGAAACGCCCCGACGGCTGAGGACGACAGGTACTGTAATTCTAACTGTGCCAATGTCTGAAACGAGACACTGCTTTGCCCATTCAATAGGTCACCTGCCTCCCCACCTAGTCCATTCACTGATAGATCTCATTGTGCCGGCTGACACAGTCTCATAATATCTCCATCTTGTCTCTCTGAGCCCAGGGTCTTACCGTTAATGTTGGCCATTTTGGTTGCTGCTCAGGCGATCCCCCCTTCTCTCTGTTTGTCTCTCTCTCAGTCCCCCTGCTCTCTCCCTGCCACGCTGAGCTGTTTTTGGCCTCCCCTGCCCCGTCAGCAGTACAGAGACTTTTCACTCCAAATAGGGCCCGCCCCCCTCAAGACTCATGTAGACTACAGCATAGATAGATAAGATAGATATATTCACTTATTCACACGTAGTACATGCATATACTGTATATATTGACCTGAGACAGAGACAAATCTTGAGACACACACACACACACGTTGGCATACACATAGATAGCCATGGTGGATAACATAGAGACGCAAAGAGACATAACCACAGACAACGACGACACACAAACCCATTCAGAGGAAAAAACACTCACACAGAGACGGAAAACGGACATTACGGAGAATTACATAACACACTTTATGTAAGCAGAGACAGGACAGACAACAGCTAGCAAAGGAGAAGGTATAGGAGTAAAAACACATTATTGTGAGATACAAACAGTACCGTCCTACCAGCGGGTACAAACTCTTAGGGAAAAAGGGTTCCAAAAGGGTTCTTCGGCTGTCCCCATACGAGAACCCTTTTTGGTTCCAGGTAAAAGCCTTTTTCGGTTTCAGGTAGAACCCCTCCGTGGAAATGGTTCTACGTGGAACCCCAAACGGGTTCTATATGGAACCAAAAAGGCTTCTTCAAAGGGATCTGCTATTATGACAGCCAAAGAACCCTTTTAGGTTCTAGATGGCATGCGTGCGCAAATAACCTCTATTCAGATATGCATAGCGGTAGTCTAACCTGTAACCAGCTAGTCTAACCTCACAATAAACATGGGGAGTCAAATGTGTTCTGACATATCTGATACAGAAACCAGATGGTTCGCTTTACATGATCTAGAAACACTTGATCTAGAAACCCTTAAAGCCTGTCAACAGCTTGACCAGTCATTAATCACCCAGGGTCAGTGAGAGGGGGGTGGGCAGTACAGTACACCCAGCCCCCAGTCCACCCAGCCGCCGGGCCAGCCACCCCCCAGTCCACCCACTATAATAAGATTGGAGGATATGGCGGAGGTCTATATTGAGTGGCATCCCCCTTGAAGAGTCAACAATATCGACCATGGAGGCCAGAGAAGATAGATTTAATGTCTCACACTTGGTCTCTCTCTCTCTCTCTCTCCCGCTTTCCTTCACTGCCCTGTCTCACATTCTCTTTATCATGTGTAAAGTGATCCAAGGGATACGGAAAGATTAGGGTGTCAGTGTGTATATCCCAGCAGACATACATACAGACAGAGCAGGAATGATTTTTGGTGGAATTAGCCCATTACCCCTTGACACAATGGAACACACAGGGCTCACAGCAAAAATATATTCCAGGGTCTATGTTACTCAGGCAGTGGGAGGGAATGCTTTGTGCTCTCAGCAGCATATCGAGGACAGAGATGGGAGGGAGGTAACGGGGTAGGGGTCACTGTCTTCCGGCAGATGGCATCATTAGTGCAGACGCACTATCGGACGTAAGATAATGTAGCAGAATGATTCGGGCAAGGGGATGGATGGTAGATGCTCAAATTGTAAAGGTAGTTCCAAGATAGGAAAGTCACATAAAAATAGGTAAGATGTGCTACAAACGTTACCTGCTATGTGGGTGCATATCGTAGGGCCTGATAGGTTGAGCACCGAAAACCACTGTTCGCTAAACAGCTCTTCCTGAGTGTTTCGACCAATGGAGGTGGAGGAAGTGGATGACACGTCATCGGTGAGGCCGCCTCTTGGTCGCACAGCCGTGAGCAGTGGGACGGTGGTTTCCATGGTTACGAGGGACTCAGGCTCAGGGGGTGGTGATGCTGCTGAGAAACAGGACACAAGGTAATTGTGACGAGGTCATTGCCCTGCATCAAGTTAGTCTACAGGCAGGTCGCAATAGATCAACTACAAATGTAATTTATCTAACGACGTCATTATTTACCTGAACCTCACCTACCTTACAATGAGCAGTGATTTAGCAATCTTATTAACAAAAGTGTTCATCCTGATCCTAAACAACAGGAGAGAGCATGCTGTCCAGGGAGTCTAAAGCACAGTGGTGTCTGACTTCATCTTTGGTCACACACGCGCACACACGCACACACACACGCACACACTTACACACACACACTTACACACACTGTCACAGTTATGTACTATCAAATGGGACACACTTCCCATTTTCAAACATGGAGGTTACACCCATTTACCCTGGAGCAATATGCTCGCCCACAGTGTGATTTCAGGGTCTAGAAAGCCTGAAAAGATGCAGTATCTCCTGCTTTTATAAATGTAGCTCCATGCAGGTATATCTACCCTGATCCCATCTACCCACTCATCTAGATAGCTCCACCCCATCCCCACTGCCCCATAGTGGGCTCACCCTGGTGGCTGTCAGAGGGACTGTAGTGCTGGGGCTCCAGGGGCTCTGTCTCCTCTCTCTGGGTCTCTGTGTCCCTCTCTTGAGGTTCAATCTCAGTATCTAGGAGAGAATCCTGGACTGTCACAGGCGGTCTGTGGACGTCCCTCTCCCTTTCCTCCCTCTCCTCCTCATCCTCTAGGGTGAGGAAGATGTGGGGGTCCCTCTCCCTTTCCTCCCTCTCCCTCTCCTCCTCATCCTCTAGGGTGAGGAAGATGTGGGGGTCCCTCTCCCTTTCCTCCCTCTCCCTCTCCTCCTCATCCTCTAGGGTGAGGAAGATGTGGGGGTCCCACTCCACGTCGGGGGAGTCCAGGGGGGGGAGCGATTCCACGGTGTCCGTGCGGATCAGGGAGGTGCGGCCTCCCCTGGCCCCGCCCCTCCGCCGGCTCCCTGACGATGAGTCACGATGATGTCGTGAGGCTCCGCCTGCCTCGGCCTCGGCGATGGCGATGTAGGAGAAGGTGGGCTCGAAGGAGTTCTGTCTCGGGGTCCCCCAAATGGAGGGGGATGAAGCTCCACCGTCATCATCCTCCGGACCCCCGTCTTCTTCGTCAGACCACTCCCTGGCCGTCTGCAGGTCGTACAGCTCAGACTCCTCATTCCCACCTGGAGAGAACAGGCCCACCAAAAGCCTTAAAGTAAAACCTATATTGATTTTTATATTTTTTTATCCGGTCCTGTGTCAATGTAATATGTTGAAAATTGTGTCGGCTTTCATTACAGAAAACCTATACATTTAGCTATAGACTACAGCGAAATCGTTCATCCTAGGAGAAAGCTATACAAGCACGCAATGTCATTCCATAGACACATCACATGTTCTGTGGCGTTAATGTTCATACGGAGGAGCCGTTTGACGTCGCTTTCTCAGCTACATATCCTCTGATGTCTTTGAGCGCCGAGTTGAAAGCCCAATGAAGCACAACATGCTTTGTCTGAATGAGAGGGCAACATCCAAAAAGGTGCAAGACACATTTGATGGGAGTAATCTTTCCAGATCTCATTATTCCGAAAGGCTACAAAAGCATTCAAGCAAACAAATGGACACAATCAACTTCAGGTTAGACGTGTAGACATGTCATAGTATGCTTTTTTTCTCTCCAAATGATGATTCTCACATACAAAGTCCAATCATTCACACGGTCCATTTCTAAACCTCTACTGTATGTATGCATTGTGTGATGTTACCGTCAGTGCAGGGAGGTGTTGAATCAGGCGTGGAGGAGACAGAACCATATTCCTCTGGAAGAAAAATAACAAGATTAATCAGAGACATGCCTATTACCATTGGCTGGGGAACTATCATAACCACAGTTGTGAAATGTACAGTGCAAAACAGACCATTTGTACCTTAAAAACTTATTAAGGACTGCCGTTTGGCCACTCTTATGTGAAACTGGAGACACTTCTATAACCTCTATGTCTACAACTCCTCTCTTCCTTCTATTTCTATGTCTGCAACTTTTCAACAAGGCCTATTTGCATGTAAGGCTGGAGAGCAGACACTACCGAGATAAGTTTCCCTCTCAATATAAAGCATTGTATCACATTCGAAAGCATTACCACACATAGCCTATTCTCAGACAGATTACGTGCTTCAAATCATGTAAATGTGTTTCTATAGTGTCTCAATACATTAAAATGAGATTGAGAGAATGAATAAAAATGGTTGCATTTGTATTTTTAGGAGAATCCATGGCTCAAATCCAGGTATTTGAGTAGCCTTTTTCTAAGCCATTACCCAGTCTTTAAAAGCAATTTCATTGGTGTTTGTATACGTTATGCTAACAGCTAACTATGTCCCCTCTCCTACAGTAGAGATCAGCTCTGGCAGAGCAGGCAGGGGGAGGTCTTAACTACATACATCCAATAAATCAAGCAGCTGGTAACTGTAAAAGAAGCCCTGGCTAAAATGAAAACACCTGCATACACACACACACACACACACACACACACACACACACACACACACACACACACACACACACACACACACACACACACACACACACACACACACACACACACACACACACACACACACACACACACACACACACACACAACCGGTGCTCAGTCAATGAAAACACACACACACACAGCCTACACACCCCGAGAACACACACACACACACACACACACACACATATCTGCAATAGGTCTCTACAAAGGAAAAGAAAAAGGTGTGTCTGCTACAACACTGCATCAATCCATCCGTTCAACCGTGTGTTCATCAAGGGAGGGAGCGAGAGAAAGAGAGGGAGAGGGGAGATCGATGGCCACGCATATGGCTATTACAGATGCTGTACAGATATATGGGGATGCGAACAACAGACAGACAGTCAGAGAAAAGCCGACACACTCACTGCAGTGGGAGAATCCTAGAACCTGGCCCATGCTCCATCAAGGCACTGCTGGGCCCATCCAGTCTGGAAGCCCCCCTCTCTTCCTCTGGATCTCTCTCTCTCACTCTCTCTCTCGCTGCTCTCTCCCTCTTCCACCTCCCTCCCTCCCTCGTTCCACCGATGCAGCACTGCTGTTTCTCTCTCTGGCTCTCCCTCTATGCACCCTCCCCTTCCTTCTCTGGCTCACGGGCCCCTCCCTACCTCCTTCTTCCTGCTCTCTCTTTTCCCCTCCCTCTCCTGCTCTCTCTTTTCCCCTCCCTCCCTCTCTTGCTCTCACATCACTATGACGGCAGGGGAGAAGCACAGGCAGGGCAGAGCCAGAGAAAGAGTGTGTGTGTGTGTGTGTGCGTTTCCCTCCTTCCATTCATGACTAATCATTAGTGTGTGCATCCAGCCGAGTGGAGTATATCTCTATTTGCATTTTATGGGGCGTTGTATTTTTTAATTTGTATTTATCAGGGATCCCCTTCCTGGGGTCCAAGATGATTGGTAGTGGTGGTGATAGTGGGCATGGCCTTGTTGCATACACATGACAAAGGGAAACAGAGAGCTCACTACAAATACATGTCCTTTTGCACCCTCCCACACACAGACAGACATACTGTATGCCTTACTGGGTGTTTTGAATAACCATCATGTGTTAGACTGCTAGGTAAAGCAGAAGGGTGCATTTGTAGATTTAACTGGCGGCAGTAAGCAGCCGTAGCAACAGCACATACTGTAACCCGGCTCGTTGTAGCCCTGGTGTGCTGCCTGAAGCTGCTTCTGCAAATGAGTGGTCACATGACGTGTCAGCTAAATCATCCTGCTCCTGTACGTCACTGACTGTTCAGGCTTGGACAACATATAAGGGGGAAATGACATGAAATATAGACATTTTCTCCATTCAAAAACCACACATTTAATGAGGCTATAAAGTGCACTTTCTGGCAGGTGCAATACACTGAGTGTACAACACATTGTGTCAGCACATTCCTAATATTGAGTTATACCCTCTTTTGTCCTCAGTACAGACTCAATTCGTCAGGGTATGGACTACAAGGTGTTGAAAGTGTTCCACAGGGATGCTGGCCTGTTGACTCCAAAGCTGCCCACAGTTGTGTCAAGTTGGCTGGATGTCCTTTAGGTGGTGGACCATTTTTGATACACAAGGGCAACTGTTGAGTGTGAAAAAAAGCACGGGGTATAGGTCCAACACAAGTCCAACACCATCATTAAGTTTGCTGACGACACAACAGTGGAAGGCCTCAATGACAACGATGAGACAGCATATAAGGGAGGTCAGAGACCTGGCAGTGTGGCAAAAGAACAAGACAAAAGAGATGATCGTGGACTGCAGGAAAAGGAGGGCCGAACATGACATTCACATCGATGGGGCTTTAGTGGAGCGGGTCGAGAGTTTCAAGTTCCTTGGTGTCCACATCACCAACAAATGATCATATCAAACACACCAAGAAAGTTGTGAAGAGGGCACGACAATGCCTTTTCCCCCTCAGGAGAAAAGATTTGGCACGGGTCCCCAGATCCTCAAAAAGTTCTACAGCTGCACCACCGAGAGCATCCTGACCGGTTGTAATCACTGCCTTGTATGGCAACTGCTTGGTATACAACCGTAAGGCGCTACAGAGGGTAGTGCGTACGGCCCAGTACATCACTGGGGCAAAGCTTCCTGCCATCCAGGACCTCTATACTACATGGTGTCAGAGGAAGGCCAAGAAATGGTCAAAGACTTCAGTCACCCAAGTCATAGACTGTTCTTTCTGCTACCGCACGGCAAGTGGTACCAGAGTGCCAAGTCTAGGTCCAAAAGGCTCCTTGGCAGCTTCTACCCCCAAGCCATAAGACTGCTGAACAATTAATGAAATGGCGACCTGGACTATTTGCATTTCCTCTGTAACTTTCTCACTCATCATTATTCACAATACATTCAGGATTATCCACATTAATGTAGAAGTGTTCAGAAAGATCTTCTCTTCTTATGACACAATACATTATTCACCATTCAGTTCCTATTGGGCAAAACATAATCCGTGTCACGTGTGCTCCCTCTCCGGCCTCTAGGTCACCAAGCTGCTCGTTAGAGCACACCTGTCACCACCGTTACACGCATAATGACACTCACCTGGACTCCATCACCTCCTTGATTACCTGCCCTTTATTTTCTTCCCCAGTCGTCATTGTTCCTATTTCATGTCGATGCGCTGTTTGTGTTTCTGGTTTTGTTCATTTATTTCTTAAACGTATTCACTCCCTGAATTTGCGTCCCGACTCTCAGCGTACATCCGTACAATCCGAAACGCAACCAAAATAAACTGTAAATACATCCAGGTTTGTAGAGCCACAAGCTTGATGTAGTCACATGCTAAGAATATGGGACCAAATACTAACGTTTCGACTACTTTAATATTAAAGTGAATTTGTGTAAAAAAAATAAACGTCTTCAAATGGTGGGAATAGATAAAGCGCGCTCATTTCTAAATGGTAAAACACGTGAGAAATACCCTCAAATAAAAGGTGACATTCTGTACTGTCACCTCATCAGAAACATTTGATCTCCAATCCAAAACGTGGGAGTATAGAGCGAAATTTACACCGTTTAGCTTCACTGTCCAAATAAATACAGAATGCGAGTGCACGTGTAGGTTACTTACTCATTCACTTCTGTACCTCACGACCATAGAGCGGGTCCCCCACCTGAACACATAACGCGACATATACCGGGCTCTATAGATCAGCTCCCAACCTCATGTATACACAACTTTAAATCCAGTAATCTACAAGACCACGCCAGAATGACTGCATCTAAAATAGGTCAGAAACTGCAAATGCACGCCAGGTAATTATTTTAAGAAAAACAGCAGAGGTGGATGAGGAAATGCCTACACTTATACCATGTGTGTGTGGCATCGTGTTAAAGAGGAGAGCAAAGGAGAAAGAGAGTTACGGACTATATTCAGTGAATAAATTGCTAACATTTCTGAACATAAACTGCAGGGATCTAGTTAGAATGAGCTCTCCCAACTCTCTATCTGTCCACCGTGCTGCTATGGAACGCTGACAGGCTCATAATCCATACGGTTCATTCCGTCATGCAGTGCTAATCTAAGATCCCTCGCAGGTTGGAGATTAACTGGTAGTAGAGAGAGTGCGAGAGAGAGGCAGTGACCATAGATTTAGGCCAATAGCATCACAGGGCAAACACTGGCCAGGGACAGGAGAGAAAGAGTGGTAGAAAGACAAGAGAAGGAGAGAGAGTGGGCGCCATACAGACATACAGACAACACATACACATTGAGACAAACGCTAGGAATCCAGAAACTACGCCCACAAGCTAGTTTTACAAAGACAAGGATGGCCACCATGATTTCTGCCAGTATCTAGTGAAGCCCACCTGAACACAACTCTATAGTCCGGAGTTGACACATTGTCCACCTGCTCAGCGTGTCCAGCGAAAACCCACTGCCCTGGACCTGCTGCGGGGGACACAGACTGGGAGAAGGAGGAGAGAGGGGAACAAGAGGACCAGGTCAGGAAAGAGACTCGAGCGGCACCTCCGAGGAGCCATGAGGACAGCCAGGCGGGCCAGCACCGTGGAGGTGCCCTCCTTCCTCCGCCAGCTAGCCAAGGAGACAGAGAAGATGGTCACCTTCTTCTTTAAGGGGGGACAGAGAGATGGCCAGGAGGGGAGCGAAGAGGACTTCAGTGATGAGGATAACGGGCCGAGCGTCTACCTGGACCGGCCCGTCCTGGATAAACACACGGCCGAGGGGAGGTCTCAGTGGGGGGTGAACTATGCAACGGCCAGCATGCAGGGCTGGAGGGCGCAGATGGAGGACGCCCACGCCTGCATGCCGGAGATGGGAGGGGAGCTGGCGGAGTGGGGCTACTATGCAGTGTTTGATGGACACGCTGGCAACACGGTGGCACAGTACTGCTCCCATAACCTGCTGCAACACATCCTCGCTACAGGTACCAAATTGGGCCACGCACTTTGACCAACTGATGGATAATCATTGTTGGCAGCCTCATTTATTTTCACTTGAAGGGAATATGTGCAAGCATTTATTTGGGCAAGCAGGGAAGTATTTTACGACACCTATTTCCAGTGTGTGTTCCACAGACAGATATTGTTTGATAAATCAATGAGCAACTTTGTCCTAGGCATGGGTGTCTTCAATTTGAGCAATGACAAGGTGCCGTTGTGCTGTAGGCTATGTGTATGGTGTATGAGGGAGAGCGTGATCTTGATCTTGAATACCAAAGACATTATCTCTCTTGGTTTTACTTTCTAAACATAAACATGGTAGCACAACATGGCTAACAGCTGTTGTTGTTGAAAACCTCTTGATCCTTATTCTTGGCCCGAAGTATGAGATACTTAATCTGACACTTGAGCCTACAGTGTCTGCTACTTAACTCAAGACAAACGTTTAATCCTAACCTACATGGCATTAATTAAAAATAATGCCACGAGCAAGACAGACAGACGGTCACCTCAGAGGACTACAACACAATCTGAGCTCTGAGGTTTGGGCTCTGGCAGGGCACAGTGGGCATTTGTCCCCTAGAACCAAGCTGGTAAGGCTGGGGGTCAAATAATTGTATTGTAACTATGTGTAGTTATCCTGTAGTTGGCCAGACTGTAGTTAACTTCTGCATGTCAATTTTAGGCAGCAAGACCTAATTATGCTTATTTGTCACATATAGGCCAGGTCGTTAACTCGTATTGATCTCTCCTCCAGGGCGCGTAAAGGCACAGGAGGACCCTGACGACGTGAAGGAGGGGATCATCGAGGGCTTCCTGGCCATTGACAGCCACATGCACACACTGACGCGCCAGGAATGCTGGGAGCGCAGCGGCTCCACGGCGGCCGCCGTCATGCTCTCGCCGCAGTACGTCTACTTCGTCAACTGTGGCGACTCGCGGACGCTCCTCTGCCGCGACGGCCAGGTCATCTTCTACACGGAGGACCACAAGCCCTTCAACCCCAGGGAGAAGGAGCGGATACAGAACGCGGGCGGCTCGGTGACCCAGCATAGGGTGAACGGCTCCCTCGCCGTGTCCAGGTCCCTGGGAGACTTTGACTTTAAGGAGGTGGACTGGAGGTCCCAGACTGAGCAGCTGGTCTCCCCAGAGCCAGAGGTGTACGAGCTGGAGAGGTCCCCGCAAGACGAGTTCCTCATAGTGGCTTGTGACGGAGTGTGGGACGCCATCGGCAACGAGGAGCTGTGTGCGTTCGTCCACAGTCGCCTGCAGGTGTGCGATGACCTGAGGGAGATCTGCAACCAGGTCATTGACCTCTGCCTCTATAAGGTTAGTGTATAAATGATCAGATCCCACTACATGCAGAGTCACACTGATCCTAAACCTGCCTTCTCTATATGGGTACATATGCAGGACCAGAGTATACAATTCAAAAGGGGTACACTCACACTCAATAATCGTCAAAGTGAGTAAATTGATGGATATTGTATGGAATGTCAGAGGGTGCTGGAGGTGAGAGGGTTAAGAGGACTTTGGCAGTATCTTCAGGCAGTGATATCATCCCCACGGCCTTGGCTGTCCTCTCCCTTCCTGGAGTCCTGGAGACTAATACCATTCCAATTCTCAGTGTTTAGATCAGGCAGAGGATTTAACAGCAGGACACAGCCAGGTTGGTACAGCAAGGTGACTTACGCTGCACTGCCATTTTTCTAAATACAGTCTAAATATTGTCTTTGATTCAAGATTATTCTTTTTTGATTCATTTTATCATGGAGTCCTACTGAGACAAAGGTCTATTTTACAGAGGAGCCCCGAATGACAGAAATGACAGAAAATGTACACATCAAAATATAAATACAAAATGCAAGCAGAAAGAAAAACGCGGTCATAAAAAAACAAGACATTGATCAGTAATAACATCCTCAATCAGCTCTCTGAATTGCCCCAGAGGCACCATCACATCCCATTTAAGAACATTCTCAAGATTCTTCCACAAATGAGGTGTAAGAAAAGTAAAAGCAGATGTACCTAACTCAGTGGAGACCCGGGGGTGGTAACTCGAATGTCTAAAGTTTAGTAATGATGTCCGGTAGAGTGGGACCTTTTTGTGAAAAGGGCTTTTTTAAATGAAAACATAGCAATGTATGAACCTACGTGACATCACAGAGGGCCAACTGACTTTCTGGTAGAGAATGCAGGGATGACATCACAGAGGGCTAACCGACTTTCTGGTAGAGAATGCAGTGATGACATCACAGAGGGCCAACCGACTTTCTGGTAGAGAATGCAGTGATGACATCACAGAGGGCCAACGACTTTCTGGTAGAGAATGCAGTGATGACATCACAGAGGGCCAACCGACTTTCTGGTAGAGAATGCAGTGATGAGTGCTAAAATTGTCAGCCGTCATAAAGCGCGGTGCGTCATGACAAACTGCATCTAGCGGCTTTAATGGAGTGGCAGCTGCGTTCATCTCGATGATGTCGCAATACTCTAGGACCCAAAGGAACTTAGACTGAATGTTCTGCTTTCTACTATTTAGCCAAAGAGAGGCAGGACCCATTTCTGTCGAAGAAGACCACTTTTATTCTCAGCGTCTTAACTAACACATCAATATGCTTTTTAAAAGACATCCTTTCATCTATCCAGGTGCCCAGATATTTCTAAGGGACACGATCAATTTGGACACCATCTAAAGTACATATTCTTACATTTTTATGCACTCTACACAAAAGGGGTCCACAAATGTTATTCGGCTGTCCCCATAGGAGAACCCTTTTTGGTTCCAGGTAGAACCCTCTGTGTAAAAGGTTCTACATGGAACTAAAAAGGGTTCTACATGGAACTAAAAAGGGTTCTACATGGAACTAATAAGGGTTCTACCTGGAACCAAAAAGGTGTGTTTTCAAAGAGTTATCCTATGGGGACAACCAAAGAACCCTTTTAGGATCTAGATAGCACCTTTTTTCTAAGAGTGTAGAGAACAATATGTACTTTGTTTTACCTGCACTCGATACTAATTTCAGGTCAATAAAGTGATTCTGTAATACAATGAAGGCAGACTGTAGTTCACAGTGAGCCTGGTCAACCGCGGGGGTAATAGCATACACAACATCGGTATACAGCGCAGGTAACACTTTTTTTTTTTAACAGACAAGTTGATTTTGTTAACGTAAACAGTTAAAAGTACACAACCCAGAATTGACTCCTGCAAGACACCTTTCGTAATATCCAGAAAACCTGATTTAACACCATCAGTAGATACATATTGAGTTCTATATATCATTTCATTTTTAAACCGGTTACATGCAGCCTGGTCTAGGACAATTGAGGAAAGCCTCCGAATTAGCAGTGAGTGATCAACAGTATCGAAAGCATTTGACAGGTCAATGAATAGGGCAGCACAATGTTGCCTTTTATCCATATAGTTAACCACATCATTTATAACTAGGGTTGCAGCAGAGATGGTGCTATGACCTGGTCTTAAACCTGACTGATGTACATTTTTAGAATACATTTGAAAGATAAGAAAGATCTTAGCTGAGAATTAATCAAGGATTCTAATATTTTAGCTAGGCAAGAAAGTTTAGAAATTGGGCTCCAATGATTTAGGTCACAAGGGTCACCACCTTTGTGAAGGGGAGTATATGATGGCACTCATCACTGGACAGGGTGTGTGTTGAAGGGCCTACATCGTTACATACCTAATGTACCAAGCATTATGTAAGCAGTTATCTTATTCAGGTCTGCTTAGGCTGGTTAGGACTTACCTTGGCACAACCTGTGCCTGTCCTCTAAATAGCAGGATTATGAGAGGGAGCTATAGAGGGAGGGAGAGAGGGACAGAGGTGAGGGCAACACAGTGGATTATGGGTGAGTGTGTGTGTGTATGTGTGTTAGACTGTCAGGGTCTCAAGGCCACACCAGCTGGGAGCTAAGGCCTATTAACCTGGCCAAGAAGAGCCTCACTTTATCAATGGCAACAGAACAGGCTTACCTCCTTGGAGTCTGTACTTCAGCTAGGTGGGTTTTTTGTTGTAACACACAGCGAACCTAGCTTCTCAGCTCTGTGACATGACATCACAATAACCAATTAGTCCCCATAGAGATCCTATTAAATTACTAGAGAGGCTATGTCATGACCAATCACAAGTCCAGAATGGGGTGAAATGGCAGCCATCTTGATCAGGGAGAAATCCAAAACCAGTCTAATGGGAATGAATGGCAGTAGAGACATAGGTGATGCATTTCCTGCTTTTACTTATGAAGGAATGTAAATGTAAGACGTGATGTTTCATAAATTGTGTAATAGAATCATAGTCAACCTAAAATATTGTCATATAATTATAAATACTGTTTATATGGGTTTATACAAATGTATGAATAGACTCTAAAATATATGTAAACAGACATAAATGTCTCAGATTTCGTTTTTGGGGAAAGCTGTGAGCGCTATTATATGATACAATATCAGTACTTGTTGAGTTTACAACTTGTATAAGACCTATCATCAACTGATTTGAACCAGTGTATGGCTGTGGATTGACTGCATTGTTTGAATGGAATATTGGCATATAATGGAATCACTCCTCTAAAACAGGCTGGCTAGCTAGCTAACACACATACAGTGCAGATACATTCTTCACATTCATTGTTTTACACAATATCTTATCACAGCACTGGCAAACCATGGCTGAACTTTGGACCATCGTTATATTTTAGCCATTTAGTATCCATAGCGACTTATGTCCATTCTGGTATTCTAATTCTTAATTCTACGTCCCACTGTTCCATTGTGACCCGTTTACAAAATTCTAATTTCTGCTCTCTGTCAATACACAATTATGACATCACAATTTCCCTCCACCTGCAGGGCCATGTACAAATCTTACATTTACATTTAAGTCATTTAGCAGACGCTCTTATCCAGAGCGACTTACAAATTGGTGCATTCACCTTATGACATCCAGTGGAACAGCCACTTTACAATAGTGCATCTAAATCTTTTAAGAGGGGGGTGAGAAGGATTACTTTATCCTATCCTAGGTATTCCTTAAAGAGGTGGGGTTTCAGGTGTCTCCGGAAGGTGGTGATTGACTCCGCTGTCCTGGCGTCATGAGGGAGTTTGTTCCACCATTGGGGGGCCAGAGCAGCGAACAGTTTTGACTGGGCTGAGCGGGAACTGTACTTCCTCAGTGGTAGGGAGGCGAGCAGGCCAGAGGTGGATGAACGCAGTGCCCTTGTTTGGGTGTAGGGCCTGATCAGAGCCTGGAGGTACCGTTCCCCTCACAGCTCCGTAGGCAAGCACCATGGTCTTGTAGCGGATGCGAGCTTCAACTGGAAGCCAGTGGAGAGAGCGGAGGAGCGGGGTGACGTGAGAGAACTTGGGAAGGTTGAACACCAGACGGGCTGCGGTGTTCTGGATGAGTTGTAGGGGTTTAATGGCACAGGCAGGGAGCCCAGACAACAGCGAGTTGCAGTAATCCAGACGGGAGATGACAAGTGCCTGGATTAGGACCTGCGCCGCTTCCTGTGTGAGGCAGGGTCGTACTCTGCGGATGTTATAGAGCATGAACCTACAGGAACGGGCCACCGCCTTGATGTTAGTTGAGAACGACAGGGTGTTGTCCAGGATCACGCCAAGGTTCTTAGCGCTCTGGGGGGAGGACACAATGGAGTTGTCAACCGTGATGGCGAGATCATGGAACGGGCAGTCCTTCCCCGGGAGGAAGAGCAGCTCCGTCTTGCCGAGGTTCAGCTTGAGGTGGTGATCCGTCATCCACACTGATATGTCTGCCAGACATGCAGAGATGCGATTCGCCACCTGGTCATCAGAAGGGGGAAAGGAGAAGATTAATTGTGTGTCGTCTGCATAGCAATGATAGGAGAGACCATGTGAGGTTATGACAGAGCCAAGTGACTTGGTGTATAGCGAGAATAGGAGAGGGCCTAGAACAGAGCCCTGGGGGACACCAGTGGTGAGAGCGCGTGGTGAGGAGACAGATTCTCGCCACGCCACCTGGTAGGAGCGACCTGTCAGGTAGGACGCAATCCAAGCGTGGGCCGCGCCGGAGATGCCCAACTCGGAGAGGGTGGAGAGGAGGATCTGATGGTTCACAGTATCGAAGGCAGCCGATAGGTCTAGAAGGATGAGAGCAGAGGAGAGAGAGTTAGCTTTAGCAGTGCGGAGCGCCTCCGTGATACAGAGAAGAGCAGTCTCAGTTGAATGACTAGTCTTGAAACCTGACTGAATCTTCCCAGCTGAAAATATTTTTCCATGACACAGTGCACTTTGAGACCTCACAGTCCTGTTCTCCATTGTGATGTCATAATGACACTTATTTTATTCTCTGTTCACATTATCATTAAGCATGCAAAGAATATTCCTCATCGTCACATTATTCCTCAAGTAAACCAGCAATAGTGGCAGCAATATGACAGCAATATGACAGCTTTTTCTCCCCCATGACATTTCATTTAGCTTTTCAATGTTTGGGGTAACAAATGACATTATTGAAATGAATCATACGCCAACAATGTTTCCTATTCATATAAAATATTGGCTTATGCTTATCTTACAAGAGCTCATAGAACTGTGCCTATATCCAGCAAAGGCATTATTCCTGCACTGCCTCTTTGTCGCCCCCCACAGGGTAGTTTGGACAACATGAGCATCATCATCGTGACCTTCCCTGGTGCACCCCAGGTGTCACAAGAAGCCCTACAAAAAGAGGCCGAGCTAGAGACAATCCTCGAAGCCAAAGTGGAAGGTAGGTATTTCGATGGGCTTGAGTTGCGATTAAGCTTACTATGCGAATCGAAACCATCTTGGCTTGGCCTCACTCACAGTAGGCTTCCATATTAATATGGCATCACACCACATCAAAACGAAACTTAATAACAATAACAAGAGCGCTGAGACAATGGCAGCTTAATTCTCCCCTCTGACAACAGGGACCGATCATTACATAACTCTCTCCCTTTCTCTCTGTCTGTGTGTGTAGAGATTGTCAACTTGCTAAAGTCGCGGGACAAGGACCCGGACCTGCTGTACGTGATGAAGTTTCTGGTCTCTGAGGACATACCTGGCCTGCCACCAGGGGGAGGAGTCACCAGCAAGTAAGTCACTCAATCACATGACTCACCAGTAAGTGGTCAAAAAGTGACCAGAGGCCTAGATCCGTGTGAATAAATGAGTAATTGTTTATGTTCATCATTTGTCATAAATGTTTCTCTTTTTCCTTTGCAGAAGAGACTGTGTCATCTCTGCATATCAGAAGTTTGTAACGCCCTTCAGATCTCTGGAACCAATGGTAGGAGAAGACCAAACATAGAGGGCACGCTCTTGCACTCACTAAACACATAAGCGCAAACTGGACTACAAAAGTAACTAAGTTACTTTCCCCCCCTGACACGTAATTGACGCGTCGCATTCCAGGACATCGGAGGATCTGAAGAGTCCAACTAGTCGTATCCATGGAAATGTATTCTTCAGCCTCTTGTATCCATGGCGACCATTTAGAATTGGGGCCTCCGCTTTTCAGCTGAGCAAACAACCAATGGCTAAATAAAGAACTATGGTGGGAGGGGGTGTGACCTGGGCCTGTCCTTAGCCAATCATCTCTTCTCTGTTCCTCATTTGCACTGTCTATCAATACGTCTACTGGAGCATCAGAGAATATCAAATAGTTAGCATTATTCCAGTAAGGGAAGAATGACATATTCCAAAACATGATAATTAGATATAATATTTATTAACTTTCTTACTTTACACTTTACAGTGCCTGGGTAGTTAATTTTCTTCAAGACTAGAAGCTTATGAATAAGGCTGATCATGTTACTTCATTTAAAATGCCGCATCAAATTCAATTGAAAAAAAACCTAGTGAAGGCTCCGATATGCATGTTTCCTGTGATGGCATGGCCTACACTAAATAATCTGCATAATCCTGTGAGGGACCATAGGTGACAGGAATAGATGTGTGTCATGACGATGATGGACACCACATCATATGTCCAAGGGTGTGTGTGTGTGGATAACATGGGCTGTGGGATTATTAGAACACACATTGTAACCTGTTGCAGTTTGGAGCACAGACGCTGACAGTTAGACACGATTGAGACCCGTGTGACAGGTAAAGGAGTACAGCTACAGGTAAAATGTTCTTCTGCTTTTGAAAATAAGCGTGTTTTTGCCGTTAGCACGTTTTTTCTTTTCGATTACATGTCATTGTGCTGCCTTACAAAGCTCTCTGTTGCTGTACGGTTACTTAATTCCTCCTTTCGGATCACACCAAACGGGTGGACATAGTAGCTGTATTCCGTGACAGAGGTCAGAGGTTGAAAAGAGCTAGACTCGAGATCAAACACTGCTGAGGCATGTCCGTGTGAATTCTATGAAATCGGGAGGAAGTGGGATCCAAGAGTGCAACAGATTACCATGAGGACTTTCACAAATGTATGTCAGTGATTTGATGACTGTATGGGCATCGCATTTTAAGCCCTTAACTGACCCAAGGGGCAATAAATGAATGAAATAAAATGACATTCTGGGATTTTTGATAAGAGTGGAGTGGGCTCTTACTGCTAAAATGTTTGATAGATACAGCACAGGGTTAGACTAAGGACCAAGGGAGAAGAATACAAGACCGTTCCAGAACTGTCTTTTGGCCAGCTGTATGCATCTCAACCAGGGGCGTCGAATGCGGGTTTTTGGTTTTTCCTTTCAATTAAGACCTAGACAACCAGGTGAGGGGAGTTATTTACTAATCAGTGACCTTAATTCATCAATCAAGTTCAACAGAGGAGCAAAAACCTGCAGACACTCAGCCCTCCGTGGAACGTGTTTGACACAGTGATATAAACAAAGTAGGGAGCCCTTGCTCTAATGAAGCCCTAACAAGACCTCAGACCCGTTGAGCACGGGTTCTCTGGGAATGTGTTGTCAGGGTGTGTCAAGACTCAACACCTCCACCCTAATTGCTCCGGCCAAGATTGACAGTGTCCCTCTCACCTCCATACCCCTTAAACACTAACGGGCATAAAATAAAAAAAACACAACCAACTGGATAGAACTGGTCTGCAGAAAGCACATGCAGCAGAAGAGGATAAATACTAAAAAGAACAGTAGAAAGACAAGAAGTCAAAGACCAGACTGTTGCCAGTTATCAGGTGCGTTATGATGCTTTTAGAGATCGTTGCATTGGATTTGACTGATATTTGGGGAGACCGATGCGGATTGCCACTTTACTCTGGTGTGTATTTCTCAGCACCAAAATCTTGCAAGACTCTTTTCAACAGTAATAGAAATACCAATGTATTGTGTTAATGGGAACCTTTTTTTTTAAACCATCAAACTCACAGGGTTGGATGTCAGTCTGGTGTTGGTTGCCACAATGTTTACTAGCAGTTTATGCCTTTTGTAACAAGAAATGATGCGATGTAATTAAATAGCCAAGATTTTCTATAAATCGATCAATATTATAGATAAGATAATTCAGCATTTTATGCCTCGAACATACGTTTAGCAAATTATTCACATACATGTGGGTGTGACATGTGAGCGCCAAGGGTAGGTCATTTTATGTATTAATCTTTTAAAATGTTACAATTGTTCTATTGATGTAGGGAAATTGCGTTGTGTTTGTCAGGTGGTCAGACTATTGCTTTGTCCAGGAAAATAGACCTTTGCCCAGGAATTGTCTTATGTCATCTGATCAATATTGGTTAAATTAAACGTTGGTAAATTTAACTAATGGATGGAGTTAGAATTCAAATTGACAAGGTAAATTGGCTAATTTTTTTTTATTTTTTTAACGCATGGTTGGAATTTTTCAAGATGACATGGGAAGTGTGTGCCCTCACCCGCCACGTTAGAGACGACAGGGTCACTGTCAGGACATACCTTAAAAAACGTGTAATTAGTTGTAGGACTATCAACTATTTGATAGTTTCGTTGTAATGTAAATAATATTGGATTATGGCATTTTTCTAAATATCTGTAATTGACACTGCAGTAGCCGAATTGGAGTGCAATTGAACATGGATGGTGGCTATGACAGCACGGCAGTGGGCTCTGGGATGTCGGGCAGTCTGGGCGGCTCTGAGACTGACCCACTGCTAATCACGGACCCCGAACCAGAGACGCCGAAATGGCAGCCCATGTCCAAGGAACAGCTGGAGCTCGAAGCCGGGGGCCCGGGGTGGAGGAAAATACGCTCCTGCCTGGTGGTGGTCTTCTGGCTGGGTTGGCTGGCCTTGCTGGGCGCCTCTATCGACATCATAGTGCAGAGCCCTCGGCCGGTCGCACCGCCGCTACTGTGGTGGCAGAGGGCGCTGTTTTACCGCATACAGCCCATACTGCTCATGGACGCACAGAACGAGGTGCCAGATGGTATCGACGGTGAGTTAAAGGAAGAGGGCGTTCAGGCGACCTAAACACCCAATAATACAATGCCTGCACTATATAGACTACTCTGTCTACACAATGTAAAGTAGTGCCTTCAGTTCAAGCACTTTATTTAATGCACTAAAAATGACAATGCAATCTTAAAACGTTTATATAAGGCATCGGTAGAAATAAATTAATCCAAAATTGATATACACTGATTAATTCTACTGATATACACTATTTATACAAAAGTATGTGGACACAAATTAGTGGATTTGGTTATTTCAGCCACACCCGTTGCTGACGGGTGTATGAAACAGCCATGCAATCTCCATAGACAAAAAATGGCAGAATGGCCTTACTGAAGAGCTCAGTGACCTTCAACATGGCACTGTCCATAGGATGCTAGCTTTCCAACAAGCCAGTTCATCAAAATTCTGGCCTGCTAGAGCTTCCCCGGTCAACTGTAAGTGTAGTTATTGTGTAGCGGAAATGTCCAGAAGTATCAACTGCTCAGCCACGAAGTGATGGGTCACCCAAGCTCACAGAACGGGACTGCCGAGTGCTGAAGCGCGTAGTGCATAAAATATTTCTGTCCTCGGGTGCAACAAACACTACCTACTGAGTTCCAAACATCCTCTGTTTTTCATGGTTTGGGTTAGGCCCCTTAGTTCCTGTGAAGGGACATCTTAACCCTGCAGCATACAATGACTTTCTAGATGATTTTGTGCTTCCAAATTTGTTGCAACAGTTTGGGGTAGGCCCTTTCCTGTTTCAGCATAACAATTCCCCTGTGCAAGAAGCGAGGTCCACACAGAAATGGTTTGTTGAGATCGGTGTTGAAGAACTTGACTGGCCTGCACAGAGCCCTGACCTCAACCCCATCGAGCAACTTTGGGATTAATTGGAATGCCGTCTGCGAGCCAGGCCTAATCGCCACAACATTAGTGCCGACCTCACTAATGCTCTTGTGACTGAACGGAAGCAAGTCCCCACAGCAATGTTCCAACATCTAGTAGAAAGCTTTCCCAGAAGTGGTGGCTGTTATAGCAGCAAAGGGGGGACCAACTCTATGTTAATGCCCATGATTTTGGAATGAGATGAGCAAGTGTCCACACAATTCTGTTTGGGGTGCTGCAAAAAAATATAATTTGCAGACCTGCTGTAAAAACTTGTTTGTCCTCACTACAGACAGTTATATCGTCCGCTAACACAAGACTACAGGCCCAGTACACTACTTTTGTGGAAAATATTTTATTTAAAAAAAAAAAAATCTGGGGGGTGCTACAACACCCCTACTTCCCGCGGCTATGCTGCTGCGAAAATTCTCCTAATCTGCTACAAAAAGTAACTTGTCATATCTGTAAAGCTAGTTTCTGAGCTTTGTGGTATTCTTCTGCTGGGTCAGTGGTGTGTGAGCAGCTACCATACCTGAAGTCCCTGGGTGTAAAGGCTCTGCTTCTGGAGGGGCTGTTTCACCAGGACGTGTCCCCACTGGACCTCCGTAACATTGCTGAGCGAGTGGGTACAGTGCCTCAGATACAACAACTGCTCATGGAGAGCCACAACGCAGGTATGTACCCAAGAAATCATTGCCCTTACCAGGGGCACAACTTTCACTGGGGTTGGGGGACATGCCGCCCCCCCCCCATTCTGAAATTGCGTTTTTTTTTTTTTTTTTTGCTATGATACAAAAAGTTATGCCCCCCCACACTTCTAAAACCACAATTGAGCCCCTGGTCCCCTGGTGACTAATGCCAGACCTAAACCCGAGGCCAGCTAGCCTGTATCCTCACACGGACATTTCCAGAGCTCTTGAAAGATGCACTTAACTTACTGCATGTTCTGATCCACTATTCACATGGTCTCCCTCCTTTAGGCATCAAAGTAGTGTTTGACTTCTGTGATCTGGACCTGTTCGGACCCAAAGACTCAGTAGGCAACGACTCTGCTGTGCCCTCTGACCTCACTGGCTCAATACAGGTAGGATAGGTCTTGCATGACACCATGAGTAGAATGGCTAGATCTTGGTTTCAAATGTTAGACTTTTTAATGGAGTAAAAATAATTGTTTTGTTTCCCCAGTATGCACTCCGATTTTGGTTGGAACAGGGTGTGGCAGGATTTGGGATCTGTGACACAGATGCTGCATATTCCGAAAAGGTCAGACTGTTGAGCAATGCTCAAACTTGGTTGCCATCCAATCAAAGCCAGACCAATTTATTTCACGTTCATTTGTTATCAGCACAGACGTTTAACTGAATGTTATCCATTCATGCCTTCTGTTTGTTTTAGATCCTGACCGAGTGGAGAGTTCTGGTCAAGGAGTTCAGCACATCAGATCATGAGAGGTGCTGTGGCACTGCGAACACTTCTAACATACAGTACAGACCAAATGATAACACAACTCTCATACTGTTAGACAAGTGTTGGACTAGTAACCGGAAGGTTGCAAGTTCAAATCCCCGAGCTGGCCAAGGTATAAATCTGTCGTTCTGCCCCCTGAACAAGGCAGTTAACCCACTGTTCCTAGGCCGTCATTGAAAATAAGAATTTGTTCTTAACTGACTTGCCTAGTTAAATAAAGGTAAAATAAAAACACCTGTGTTCGTTAAAAGGCTATCTTTGTTTTAGTCATTAACATTGGTTGATATATGTGAGGAATCTGTTTAGGCTTGAGGAATATGTAGTTCATGTTTTATAGCAAAGTCGTTGAAGTTGGAATGAAACCTGTGTGTCGTCTGTGCAGGATTGTAGTGGTGAAACAAACAGGAGAGTCTCTACCTGCCCTGAATACCTCTAGCACGTCAGTCAACAGCTCATTGGTTGAGCTGGTTATGATGTCACTACTGCCGCACGAGCAGCACCTCCTGTCCGGACAGGAAGTGGCCATTGCTGTGGAGAGACACCTGTCGACATCCCACGGCGAACTTTGGCCCAGTTGGACGGTAATGACCCGACATTCTTTCTGTTCATTCTATCACAAAGTATAGGCTGGTGAGGATGGTGTCCAACTCCTTATTTATTGGCAAAATGACATCAATATGGTGTGTGTGTGTGTGTGTATGATGCCAGGTGGGCGGTGAAGCATCACCGATGTTGCACAGAATACTCCTGGTTCTGATGATGACACTACCTGGATCACCTGTTGTCAAATACGGAGAAGAAATAGTTAATTTGCCGGTAAGAGACCCGAGTCCTAGGGATGCAATACAGACTAACTGTGTCTGATGTGCTCATGCTTTAGTACAGTGGAACACCATTGAATCGTTTTCTTTCTGTGGTGAAGAATGCGTCTGCAGACATGAGCTGGGAACGTGAGGCAGACAAGACCATTGGACTGAACCACTCTGTTGGGGTGAGTTTTCTAAGTAAAATAATATCAAATTTGTTAGTCTTCATATACACACAGTCTTCATATACACACAGTATTACCATATCTGAGCTCAGTGGTTGTAGGAAAGTTGGCAAGTGGGTTTAGGGTGTTTACCACAAAGTCTCTCAATGACAGGCCTATTTTTCCTTTGATCTGTTCCTCCATTTATGACACCTCTGTTCTTTCCTTCAGGAACAGAGGAAGCTCAAACACTCTGCTTTGGCTCTGTTCAGCTCCCTCAGTGGCTCTCGCCTCAGAGAAGAATCTCTCCTTTATGGGAGCTTCACCTTTCTCCCCTTCAACATCACCTCCCTCCCCCCCTACTCCAACTCCACCCTGGCCCCCCCATCAGCCCCTGTGCTAGCCTTCCTGCGCTCTTGGGGCTGTGTCCACTTCCTGGTGCTGCTCAACCTTGGGCCTGAGGCCCAAGCCCTGGACCCAGCATGGGCTCCCAGCCTTCCCACTGCTGGGGTGTTTGTGACCAGCACAGGGATGGACCGCCTGGGCGGCACCTCCCTGGAAACACTGAGGCTCCAGCCAGAGGAGGCCATAGTTATCAAACTGTTTGAGTCTAACAGCTACTCCTCCTAGGGCCTGTGGTATGGGGCATTAGGCAGAGTGAGAGGGGCTAGGACTGGATGCAGGGGAGGATAACTAGGCAGAAATGGTAACTATTTAGCCAGCTATTCTTTTTTTTGTTGAGGCTATATCAAAATGTTCTTAAAATAATAAATAAGTGTATCATTTGTTCTGATGACATGGTCAACTTAAGAGGGTGCCAAATATTTGGACTACAATGCAAACACTTGGCAGAGAATTTAAAGGCTGTGGCTGAGATTAGTCACCCCTATTCAATATTTTTTCCACCAATTGGTATTTTGACCAATAACAGCAGATCTTTTGCAGAGCTGATCTGATTGGTCAGAAGACCAATGGGTGACAAAAGAACACAATTGGGCTGACTGTGTATGAACATGGGCAGTTTACTGTAAATTAGCATGAGTAACAAACACTTGACTCAACAGTTGATTTCAACATCTTTCACTTGAGAAACAACATTGTATGATGTATCCTGAGATATGTAGCTGGGTAATGTGGTGAAACGCACAGTAAATCACTGAATCAACCACAATGATTGGTGGGAAGGTCTCACATGTTTCTGGTTATTCCATTGTACCTTACTGCTTTGAGTGATTTTATATATTGGTGCCAAAAAGCAAAGCAGTTTGAAACACAACCTAACACATACACTTGCTTTTTGCACTATCATCCCTTCCAATTCTTGTTGTGGATAAAATAGCTAGAAATAAATATGACGACGAGACGAGCTCCGACTAGGATAAATTATTTTTGAACTGTCATCCAACTCGGAATTCCAAGTCGGAAACATCTTTCTGAATTGAAGATCACTGACATTTGACCTCGTGTTGAACTCTACTTGACAGAGACGCTGAACTGCTAGCCATCAAGCTAACGAAATTGGTACCAGATGAGTTTTGCAATGGAGCTAGCTCTCTTTGGGGAAATAAATTAACTGTTCCAGCGCTGTAGGAGCTGTATCTACTACACTTTGTTTCAGGACAAACCGGATCACTCGGGAGTTCCAATACAGAAATTGTTCACTTGCCGAGGATTATAGGCTTGAGGTGGCTTCCTTGATCACGGAGGTAGCAAGCCTATGTAAGAAACGGGAAAACCCCGAGTGGGACGCTATTCCACATCAAGTAACTCATGCAAGCAGTAAAATGAGATTTTAAAAACATGAAACACCTCATGGAAGGGGGCTGTGAAGCAACACCAACATATGCACATGGGTTTTGTACTGTAGATATGTGGTAGTTGTGGAGTAGGGGGCCGGAGGGCAAACGGTGTGTTGTGACATCTGTGAATGTATTGTAATGTCTTTAAACTTGTATAAACTGCCTTAATTTGGCTGGACCCCAGCAAAGAGTAGCTGCTGCCTTGAAGTCTTTCACTGTGTTTGGTGTGAGTTGGCCAGCCACAGGGGGGTGCTATTGCACAAGTCAGGGCACTGCCATAGTATTCACACTTTGTGTTGTGTGGCGCCAGGGGTATAACGTGTTAATGGTACATTTATGATTTTCAAACGAGCCAAAGCCATTAATTTAATATCAGTATCTAAACAATCATGAATTAGTAGAACCTGGTAAGAGTGCTTTCAAGAAACAGCCTTTCGGCTGTGTTTAGACAGTGTAGTTATTGACAAAAGAGCTGATCTTTATTTTACCAGGTAGGCTAGTTGAGAACAAGTTCTCATTTGCAACTGCGACCTGGCCAAGATAATGCATAGCAGTGTGAACAGACAAGAGTTACAAGACCAATTAGTGGAAGATCAGCATTTTTTTTTTTAAAGTTTTATTTAACTAGGCAAGTCAGTTAAGAACAAATTCTTATTTTCAATGATGGCCTAGGAACAGTGGGTTAACTGCCTGTTCAGGGGCAGAACGACAGATTTGTACCTTGTCAGCTCGGGGTTACTAGCCCAACGCTCTAACCACTAGGCTACCCTGCCGCCCCACAACATTAGGATGCCTGTGTAAATGCAGCCTTATACAGTCACATGATCAAGAACTACCTGCTGTAAACCCAACTATTCTTACCTTTAACCCAAACTGCTGGCACTCATCTCTGACCATTACTTCTCAATTTGTTAATTAACACTCCTTTAATTTCTTAGGTAGTAATATTCAAGGTTTCCATTAATATCTGCCTCTTTCTGTGTACAATTAATATTTTCCAATCACCAACCAGGTCTACAGACATAGTAAAATCCCAAAACCATATTGTACCAGCTAACCCACAACCCCCTCCAATTCCTCAGAACTGTATATTGAGATATACACTGAGTATACAAAACATTTAGAACACCTGCTCTTTCCACGACATAGACTGACCAGGTGAAATGGTCAAATCCACTTCAATCAGTGTAGATGAAGGGGAGACAGAGAAATGGATTGTGTATGTGTGACATTCAGAGGGTGAATGGGCAACCCAAAGGACATCCAGCCAATTTGACACAACTGTGGGATTGATTGTTGTTATTATTAACAAAATAGCTGAACTTTTTTTTCAAAAGACCAAAAAGTGGGAAAAATAATCAGAATTTGGCTGCCTGTGTAAACGCAGCCAATGTGTCTGGCATTTCCCTACAGTTCTTACATATCACATACCTACCTAAACCCAAAACCCAAGGGGTCAATATGGCTGTGTTTAGACAGGCAGCACAATTCCGGTCTTTTTTCACTAATTGGTCAGATCAGCTCTGAAAAAGATCTTATGTGATTGGTCAAAATATTATTTGGTGGCATAAAATATGTGACTGTTAATGTAAACGCAGCCGTTGTGACCTCAATTTCTCAGGAAGGATAGGTTTTACATAATGGCATGCCTGTTCTCTCTCTCTCTCTCTCTCTCTCTCTCTCTCTCTTATGTTTCAAATCAGGCGAGCATGTGATATGGAATCCAATTCGTCACATTGTGCGTCGTCGTCGTCCATAACAAACTGCGCTCCCAGAAGAGGTCATTGTTATACACAAGGCATGTTATTTTGATTGTACTTTCTTCCTGTTGGGAAAGCTACATTTGTATTTTAAAAATTGCATTGCTATTTGAATTAGACATGGCCAAGTGAGGCTGGCCTGGCTGAATCATGCCAGTATTGTATGGAGGAACACAATCTGCGTACCATCACACATTAGAAACATGGGTCTCAGGGCCAGACCTGTACGTTCTGCAGCCCTAGGAGAGACAAAAATCTGCCGATGTTTAACACATCTGGTTAGTAGGCTATATAATCAGTTCAATGTAAATATAACAGCCTAATATTTTCAATCTGATTACATTGATAAAATCACCAATGTCTCAATTAAATTAGTTTTTATATTTCTTTGTGTGTGGATTGGGGGATAACAGTTTTGCAATCAAGATAATGTTGAGCTGAGAAAGTCTCAAAAGAAAGGTGGATAATGGAAATAGAAGTTTCAGGGAGTAATGGACAGAGAAATAGGCATTCTTACCATATTTCTCGATGTCAAGCCAGAGTGTCTTGTTTGCAATGCTGTTTGCAAATAATTGCATCTTAAACATCCTTATGAATCTAAGCATGGCACTTTCAAAAGTTACCTTTACACCCAGACAGAGGCTCTACTGACGCAGAAAAATGTAAGCTTCAACTGCTGGCTACTCGTCCGTTGTATAACCAAACAACAAAAGTGCTTCCCTAAAAGCTGCCCGGGTTTAAACAAAAATATATTTTCAGAAAGAGAAAAGGTAAATTAATATGAATAGAATAGCAAAGTGCATTGTTTTTATCTCCTTGAATATTATAGGCCGCAGTTTAACTTCAGATCGTCATAGATGGGAATCAATATATTCCCATATGCATCGGAGTCATGTCTTTCGCAGGCATTCGAGCTTGTTTATACCATTAAAAACATCACAAGTTAACTATTGTTACAGAACTGTCACACCCTGATCTGTTTCACCTGTCTTTGTGCTTGTCTCCACCCCCTCCAGGTGTCGCCCATCTTCCTCATTATCCCCAGTGTTTTTGTACCTGTGTTCTCTGTCTTGTTGCCAGTTCGTCTTGTCTTGTCAGGTCTTACCAGCGTGGTTTCCCGTCTCCCTGCTTTATCAAGTTCTGTTGCCTAGTTTCTCTTGTTGTGACCATTCTGCCTGCCCTGACCCCGAGTGTGCCTGCCGTTCTGTACTTGCCTGACTCTGACCCGTTTACGAACCGCTGCCTATCCTGACCCCGAGCCTGCCTGCTGTTCTGTACTTGCCTGACTCTGACCCGTTTACGAACCGCTGCCTGTCCTGACCCCGAGCCTGCCTGCCGTTCTGTACTTGCCTGACTCTGACCCGTTTACGAACCGCTGCCTATCCTGACCCCGAGCCTGCCTGCCGTTCTGTACTTGCCTGACTCTGACCCGTTTACGAACCGCTGCCTATCCTGACCCCGAGCCTGCCTGCCGTTCTGTACTTGCCTGACTCTGACCCGTTTACGAACCGCTGCCTATCCTGACCCCGAGCCTGCCTGCCGTTCTGTACTTGCCTGACTCTGACCCGTTTACGAACCGCTGCCTATCCTGACCCCGAGTGTGCCTGCCGTTCTGTACTTGCCTGACTCTGACCCCTTTACGAACCGCTGCCTGTCCTGACCCCGAGCCTGCCTGCTGTTCTGTACCTTATTGACTCTGCCCTGGATTATGGACATCTGCCTGCTTTTGACCTGTCTTTTGCCTGCCCCCTGTTTGGGTCAGTAAACATCGGTGACTCTAGCTGTCTGCATCTGGGTCTTATCCTGAGTTCTGATAAGAACGCTTGATATATTCTGGATACGTTTTAAGTATTTATTTCAAAATATACAGCAAACAATAGATTTAATTTTTGCCCTTTTCTTTAACAAAAAGGGTATGTGATAACCTCACTCAATTCAAGCCCTGGTTTTAGTCAAACACAATATATATGTAATTCTATGTTTATGCCCGTAAAAAATGTTTGTGCACGCGTGCAAATATACAGAAGTTGGACGTTTACATACACTTAGGTTGGAGTCATTAAAACTCGTTTTCAACCACTCCACAAATTTCTTGTCAACAAACTATAGTTTGGCAAGTCTGTTAGGACATCTACTTTGTGCATGACACAAGTAATTTTTCCAACAATTGATTACAGACAGATTATTTCACTTATAATTCACTGTACCACAATTCCAGTGGGTCAGAAGCTTACATACACTAAGATGACTGTGCCTTTAAACAGCTTGGAAAATTCCAGAAAATAATGTCATGGCTTTAGAAGCTTCTGATTGGCTAATTGACATCATTTGAGTCTATTGGAGGTGTACCTATGGATGTATTTCAAGACCTTCAAACTCCGTGCATCTTTGCTTGACATCATGGGAAAATCAAAAGAAATCATCCAAGACCTCAGACAAATTGTAGACCTCCACAAGTCTGGTTCATCCTTGGGAGCAATTTCCAAACGCCTGAAGGTACCACGTTCATCTGTACAAACAATAGTATGCAAGTATAAACACCATGGGACCACGCAGCCATCATACCACTCAGGAAGGAGACGCGTTCTGTCTCCTAGAGATGAACGTACTTTGGTGCAAAAAGTGCAAATCAATCCCAGAACAACAGCAAGAATGTTGTGAAGTTGCTGGAGGAAACAGGTACAAAAGTATCGATATCCTCAGTAAAACGAGTCCTATATCGAAATAACCTCAAAGGCTGCTAAGCAAGGAAGAAGCCGCTGCTCCAAAACCGTCATAAAAAAGCCAGACTACGGTTTGCAACTGCACCTGGGGACAAAGGTTGTACGTTTTGGAGAAATGTCCTCTGGTCTGATGAAACAAAAATAGAACTGTTTGGCCATAATGACCATTGTTATGTTTGAAGGAAAAAGGGGAGGTTTGCAAGCTGAAGAACACCATCCCAACCGTGAAGTACGGGGGTGGAAGCATCATGTTGTGGGGGTGCTTTGCTGCAGGAAGGACTGGTGCACTTCACAAAAGTTATGGCATCATGAGGTAGGAAAATTATGTGGACATATTGAAGCTTCATCTCAAGACATCAGTCAGAAAGTTTGGTTGTGAATGTGTCTTCCAAATGGGCAATGACCCCAAGCATACTTCCAAAGTTGTGGCAAAATGGCTTAAGGTCAACAAAGTCAAGGTATTGGAGTGGCCATCACAAAGCCCTGACCTCAATCCTATATAACATTTGTGGGCAGAACTGAAAAAGTGTGTGCGGGCAAGGAGGCCTACAAACCTGACTAAGTTACACCAGCTCTGTCAGGAGGAATGGGCCAAAATTCACCCAACTTATTGTGGGAAGCTTGTGGAAGGCTACCCGAAGCGTTTGACCCAAGTTAAACAATTTAAAGGCAATGCTACCAAAAACTAATTATATGATTCCATGTAAACTTCTGACCAACTGGGAATGTGATGAAAGAAATAAAAGCTGAAATAGATCATCCTCTCTACTATTATTCTGACATTTCACATTCTTAAAATAAAGTGGTGATCCTAACTGACCTAAGACAGGGACCTTTTACTAGGATTAAATGTCAGGAATTGTGAAAAACTGAGTTTAAATGTATTTGGCTAAGGTGTATGTAAACTTCTGACTTCAACTGTAGGAGGTCCCTAGGGAATTTTACTTTAAGCCCTGCATCGGAGAGTTACAGTGTTGCTATCACTATGCAGCCAACTACTTATAGTAGGAAACCGAGTTTCTTATTATTAATATCTCACCTGTTATCGCACATGGCACAACCCCATAATTGTTACAATTACAATACAAATAGCACTTTTATAACATATTTTAACATGTATTTTAATATTCCTGTAGAACTGTAAAAAATAGTAAGATAATTTGAGCTTTTGAAACAAGTGCTTTCATAAATGCATGGCGTGCCTCGTTTCACCGGAGCAGTGTAAAATGAGGTTTATGTCAATGACGCAGCCTTAACAAATTTTGTTTAATTTACATATCGTATTTAATTGTCCAACATCAGTTTCAGCATTTCTTTATTTCATCTCCGCCTAGAGTGGCATCTTTCCTCTGCTGTGGTTCTGTCAAAGGGTGGGTGTAGCTGATGCATGGAAGTCAGGCGCAGGAGAGCAGAGATGAGTGGACAAGGCACTTTTTCTTAGGCAATCATAATACAGATCGCAACCGTGTCACAAAACAAATGCCCAAAGAACAAGTGAGGCAGCACAAAGTACAAAACCCAAGTACAAAGTACCGGCTGCCACAAAGCACGAGCATAAAACAAAACCCGACGCAAACCAGCCCGGAAGCGTGCCAACCTTGACAAATAAACAATACCCCATACAGACATGGGGGGAACAGAGGGCTAAATACACATAGTAATGATGATGAGATGTAAACCAGGTGTGCAGGAAAACAAGACAAAACACATCTAAAATGAAAGGTGGATCGGCGATGGCTAGAAGACCGGTGAAGTCGACCGCCGAATGCCGCCCGAACAAGGAGAGGAGCCGACTTCGGAGGAAGTCGTGAGAGGTGCTGCATTGCAGTCTGCGATGTTTTCTCTCAGTAGCTGTCCATTGTCCTGAAATCAAATCATCTGAGTTTGCTTGGACACCAGCCTGATCTCCAGCTCCTTCCACATCTGTAATCTATCTAGGTGGTCATACGACTTCTCATGCGAGCTGAGGAGGTGGCACAGATTCTTTCAGTCCCTGATTCCATGACCAGAGCAGATTTGCAGAAAAAACAGAAGGCTGCATCGTTTTGCTTGGAATAGACAAGCCATGTTCTCTCCACTCTCTCCCCATTCGCCATCCTCCTATTGTAGTGGGCCACAGAAAACTTTTGTTGCCCCTCATTTCTTAGGAAATTCTCCTCCTTGTCCTGATGTGGCCCAGACTGCACTAAGATTTCCCGTAAAGATCCATTTATATATTTTCCTTGGGGGCAAGATACTTCTCTTTGGGCTTGGCAAGATAGCACATTTGACCATATGTCTCTCTTATGCTCAAACACAAACACAGAGACATGGTATGCTCGCAACAACAGGACATGCACGCAACAACAAGACATGCACACGTGCGTGCACGCTCAAACGGAATATTTCCATGACTTTATATCCTAAACCTGATTCTTATCTTCCAAATAACAAACACAGGAAAATAAATGTAATAGAAGAAAGAAAATATATGCAACGTCATAGTGTGGTTTTCCCCAAATTAAGCAACCTGATAGCCTTTCTTCAGGACAGCCTCAACAGCAGAATAGATTTCACCACAGACATGGGAAAGATCACATTTACTTCATTTTGATCAAATTTATTTTTGGAAGTCTTTGAACAAAAACATATTATTGTCCATAATAGTCCAACTGCAGTTCCCAGACAGACTGAAGAAAAAGCATACAGTCCCTTGTCGCTTTACATTCTCTTTAACTGGAATGTCTGTCATTGGAAGATTCCACAATGCTGGAAACTTTGAGTATCTACAGTATGAGATGTATCTCTGTGTCCCCAATAACAATCTACTTTTGATTGCAGAAGAGGCAATAGAACCACATCACAGCACATTTTCCATTCTATCCATCACACTCTTCAAGGTTGAAATATAACTCGCTCTTTATCCATTCTCACAAAATGATGTATTACCTAGTTGTGACATCCAGAAATGCATGATATTAAATATGTTAAACCATGATATAAAACCATGATTAAACCTCTATATTATACCATGACTCTCTTTATATTAAACCTCACACTTTCTGACATTAGCTAATAAATTGAGCTGAGGGAAGTGCCCAGTAAACCAGGGACTTAAATTACATTTAACGCTGAGTCAGTCTTGCTTGGCCACCTCATCTACAGTACATGTTGTGTACACATCTAAAAAGAGATAATATATAATAATAATATATATGCCATTTAGCAGACGCTTTTATCCAAAGCGACTTACAGTCATGTGTGCATACATTCTACGTATGGGTGGTCCCGGGGATCGAACCCACTACCCTGGCGTTACAAGCGCCATGCTCTACCAACTGAGCTACAGAAGGACCACAAGATGTGTGTCATCAACAAGGAAGTATTTGTTTGAACAAGTAATTGGGGGCTGTTATAATATACTGTGATTATGTCACAAATAGTAGTATCTTATTGCTTTATCATACAGTTTCATAACACTCTTTCACTAAATCGATATTCATATGCTATGAATATGTGGTCCCACTTTATTTGGATAGTCAGAATGTTCCATCTGTAGATGCTGCAGATGGTCATACTAGCAACAAACTATCTGTTGATAAGCAACTGCTTCCTAAGGTAAGGGTTAGGTTTAGAATAAGGGTTAGGGTATGGGGTTAAGGTTGGGTAAGGGTAAGGGTTACGTTTATGGTCAGGATAAGGGTTAAGGTTGGGGTTAAGGGTTAGTAGATAGTTAGTTGAAATGCTACCGAGTCTGTAGAGCATCTACAGATGGACTATCCAAATAAAGTGTTAACAAATATGTTTACCAGGTAATATAACACTTCATAAAAGCCCACTTCCAGGTAAGTGGTATGAAAAACTACTTGTCAAGCATGGACCCAGATCCAGACCAGCTGATTTACTGTTTTCATTTCAATTCAGAAATGGAAATCACAGAGAGGTAAAGTAAATCCAGACCACTGACGATAAACTGTAAAACAAACCAATTTCCAGTCATCTCCATGGAGGATCTTAATCTCATAATAGCAATGGCCATTCCTCTTGACTTGTCTGTCTCTGTCTGTCTCTGTCTGTCTGTCTCTGTCTGTCTCTGTCTGTCTGTCTGTCTGTCTGTCTGTCTGTCTGTCTGTCTGTCTGTCTGTCTGTCTGTCTGTCTGTGATCGGAGGTGGTCAACCTTTCATAAATCAATCTCATCATGTGCCACGTAATCCATCTTGACTGAGGGCCTGTTTTGATTCTGACACAGCCGAGAAAGGAAACAATGTTTACCAGACAGGGGGATCTATCTTAAACTCAACCACAACACAGACTGAACAAACACAGGGGCCAGAAAACAGACACAGCCACTGCTTATGCCTGAGCCAAGACAAAGCAATTGGCTTGATGTTCATGACTTTATGATGAACAGTGATACCTTTAGAGCTACTTGTTAGATGTATCATCTAACTCAACTCAGATGTACTGAACGGTCAGGTAGTGTGGGAAACAAAGAGGTATTGGGGCAAAAAGTTAATGAGTTTGAGGGTTGTGGCCTGAAACCACTGTAATATCCATTAGAGAGTATATCAATCAGTTCTGACTGAGCAGTTTCATAGAGGGACGTCACACACGTAAAGGGACCTGGGCTGATGGCACTGAAACAATACGTAAATCCAATTACAGCTCTTTAGAGGACTTTCAATCTGTGGTCGAAGCAGCTCCAGTCAGTCGGGTATGTTTGAGGGTATAAACAACTCTGGGATCATCTGGAGCAGTTTGAGTCACATGCCCACGTCCTGTCTAATATTCCTGTTTAGCCTCAATTGTCAACCTCAATTTCGACTGTTAAGGACTGATGTCCTGTGGCCTTTATAAAGAATACCAGTCCAATGCTCTCTCCTTGGCCAGATAGGAGATAGAGACGTCTTGCTATGCGGTTGTGTCTGCATCATACCATTAGAATGCACACTCCTGTTGTGGTTAATCACTGAATGGCTCACCAACATCTGTCTTTGTGTGTGTGTGTGTGTGTGTACTCGCAAATGTGCATGCCTGTGTGTGTGCTTGTGTGGGCTTGCATGCATAAGAGAGTGCACGATATCACCAGATGTCTCAGACCTGCTGCATTTATTGCTACTGCGAACCTTGACTAGTTTCTACCTCTACCCGCTGAAGAACATGACAAACCAGTCTTAATATACTAGAACAGATCACAGGTGCGATGTCACTCTCTATGAGTGAGCAGAGCGGATCACTGAGCAGACTTCAAAGAAACAGCAGCATTCTTCTGGAGATTGGTTTTTCCCAGGCTAACTCCCGGCCAGGAACACCATCGCTGTGCGGCCAAACCGGAGATGCACACAGAGTGCTTTGGTGTTTACGCTATTACCGTCAGTACTGACGTCCCAGGCCAGGGCTCTTGTTAAAATAATTTCAGAGAGATATTTAACGTCAGTAATGTAAAAATGTGGCTGTCAAAGGCCTCAATTCCGCATTTTATTTCCGATAGTCCACTTCACGTTTCTATTTCAGTTTCTCCTCTGGTCTCTGGTGAAAGTATCCAAACAGGAACTGAACCCATTACAGACCAGGGCAGCTGTAACAGTGGAACCTTATGAAATTCAAGACAAAAGTGACTTCACAAGGTCACATTATGTTGGCTGGAGGTTGTTATCATGCCATTGGACCACTTACCTAACTTGTTTGTTCTTCAAGCAATGAAGCATAACAGCAATAACTGAAGACATCAATAGATGCCAATCAATAATGTGCAGTATGTTCTTCGAACATGTTCCTCACCGAGAGTAAACCCTATGATCCTGGGGAAACAGGCATAGGTTTAACATGCACTACCTCTACCATTATCCTCAGTTTACTCATAAACTACTGTACATCATAAAATGGGTGTGTCTAATCCTGAATGCCGATTGGTTAAAACTGCATTCCAGACGGTGTCTATTCCACAAGTTACCACCGGCTAAATCTATGACGTTAAAATGCCTATTTACTCTGTTCCATCTGACTGCGCAATCCACTGTCTCATCAGCCCAGTCAGGCAATTTGTAAACATGATCTCCACTATAAAAGGCATCTAGACAGTATCTCACATTTCTTTTAGATTAACATTTTGTTTTCAACAGAGGACATTTGCATAAACCTCGCTGTCCGTCTCTCACATAGACATTTGCAACATTGACTCAATATTCAAAATCTTTCTCCAGCTGTCTCATAGCATTGAATGTGTCAGGAGTCGGGACGGGACAGGCAGGCAGCTTCCCTCAGCCAGTCGAAATCATGAACCAGCTGGCATCATTTTTACGGATATATACAAAGAAATTTAAATTGAAAAAAGTTCAAACGAAACGAAGTGCAGCTAGTTTGCAGTCTTACCAGCTTCAGTTGGAAGTGATTGTGTTAGTTGTGTTGTTGGCTAACTCCTCTGAACAACGGTGTCCTAACGAGGGAGCACATTTTCTAAGCCAGATGAAATCACACCTCATTAACTCATTGTTATGGATGTATCCAAATAAATACCACTAGAAAACGGCTTAAACAACTGTTGTTGTTCTGGCTGCATTGTTTGACGTGACTGTAAGTTAGCCGTAGTTGACTAGCTAGCTAGCAAGCAAGGGATAAGAACATTCCCAGCCAGTATGTCAATGGAACATTAGTATCTAGGGTAGCAACCCTAGATTTGTGTCTGGGATATATCTCGAGGAAGGATGAAATACTGTAGTATGAATAAATTAATCAAAATAATTTTTTTTTAAATGAAAATATGTCAACAGTTATTTCAATATGTTGGTAACCCGTTGTATAAAAGTTATAATGCCCTCAAAGCCAGTGTTTGGAGGATATATTGGCACGGCTTGCCGGTTTGCTAATACTGGCACGGTTTGCTAACAACACCCGTGCCCATATCTCTTCCAAACATCGGCTTCTCGTGCATTATCACTTAATTAAAGACCCAGGACTCCAACGAACACGGAGGCTCTGCAATGAATCAACATATAGCCCCAACTGTCTGCAACCATCTATCTCAATATGGGGCTATGTAAATAACATGAGTGTTATGACATGGGTGGTGTAGTTGGTATATTTATGCTAGTTTCCCTGGTTCTGCGTGCCTATTCTCCCCGTGGCCCATGCCCTTCTCGATGGCTTTGTCTGGGTGGTGTTTATTTAAAAGATGCCACTGTGTTTTGTTTTATGGGCAGTCGACTTGTAAATAATCTGTGAGGGCTTTTTCCCCTCTCATGGTGCCAGGGAGCACGGGGGAATGATAGCGAGACGGGATGGACAGATCAGGGGAAAGGGGTAGAGGCCTTAGCTATTCTTTACTGCATGCTCTGCTTATACGTTTGATAAGAGAACATGGCCGACATGAGGAAAATGCTCCACATCAAACATTTTGGTAGAGTCTTATTGCTACATCAAAGATACTGCATGTGTTCGGGCATTTCAAAGTGCAGGCCCTTTATTGTAACATTTCACAGCATCTTTTTTGTGGGGCCAGTAACTCAAGCGAAATGCTGTGTCACACAACTAAGAAGCAGGGCCAGCCCATTCAAATGACAAACAGTTTAGCTGCGTGATGGGACATAGGTTCTAGAAACAAACTCTTACCACAACCCAACAACCATTGGGTGAAAAATTGGTCCACCATTCAATGCATTATACAGTCCAGATAAATAATATATGCCATTTAGCTGACGCTTTTATCCAAAGCGACTTACAGTCATGTGTGCATACATTCTACGTATGGGTGGTCCCGGGAATCGAACCCACTACCCTGGCGTTACAAGCGCCATGCTCTACCAACTGAGCCACAGAAGGACCACTGCTTAAAAGGTGAAAGGTAAACAATGCTGCAGAGGCAAAACAGAGCTCCCCAAATGTTATGACTCATTTAGCAGCTATGACGGGTTGTGTTTGACGGCAGCGTTCCGCAATGGAAAAGGACACATTATGGCGAACGGTAGCAGGTGCACTTAGTGTGAAGCTGCTGCGGATTTTTTGATTTTTCCAAATAATTCCAACACACTCTGTGGGCATATACACTTTTATAATGAGAGCATGTAACAGGCCTCGATAGGCAAATAGGCCACCAGGCAGACTGATCATTCCTGGAGACTGTGTGTATCCTACTGTTGGCAACATCATGTAATAGATGTTGTTCAAAAATGAGCTCTGTGGGACAAACTAGTGCCCCGGGGTGCGGATGAGACAGATATAGGAAGAAGCAAAGTAATGTTTTGATCAAACAGGTGGAGGTAAAGTTCAGTTCTCACCTTCTGTGATAAGAACTTCACACGCACTCGGAAGTACAGTCTTTCAAATAGAATCAGTACGTCAGTCAAGTTACCTTTCATTGCATTATTCAGTAACCACATTTTGAAATAAATACGAACAAATAACTTAAATGCTCATAATATTTAATTGATGAAGTATTCCACGAAATGAAAGAAGACAGAATTAAAATTTTAACCAGTGCCAGCTGACGGTATTTACTTTTCCATCTGTGTTGCATTCTGACTTCTTCTTCAGTTGTCTGGGATGTACGCCATGTGATTTTCTTTGCCATGTGCTTTTTTTCAACAGCTTTTCTCTCTCTTTCTCCCTCTGTTTCCTTTCGTTATGGTCACTTGATGTGTACTGGAGGCGAAGTCAGGTGCAGGAGAGCAGAGTGAAGTGAACAGGCGCACACTTTATTCCGGTAAAATATCAAAAGCACAAACAACGTGCCCAAAACACGGAACATAGACAGATGTCTGGCGCGTAACAAAAACACCAATAGACAAAATACACGTAACACATACAATCTTACACAAAAACACGTTGTGGAACAGAGGAACACATACATGTAGATTGAATGGGGAATGAAAACCAGGTGTGCAGGGAACAAGACAAAACAAATGGATACATGAAAAATGGAGCGGCAGTTCCTTGTCACCTCGCCCATGTGGGCCTTCACCCTCTCCTTATTCTTCCTCACTTCTTCCCTACTCTCTGCTTTTCTAGCTCTGAGCAGCTCTTTCACTTTGTTCTTCTCCAACATCTCTCTTTCTTTCACCTTCTTCTTCTCTAGCTTTGCCCTGATTCTCTGGGCAGTTTTAGTTTCCTTCCGAAAGAGAAAGTCCATACATGTTAATCAGTGATCTGAGATATTATTATTAGTCATTCTCTAGCATGCAGTCAACTTAATCTATTGAATCTGATAGTATAAACATTAGGAGGTGACTTGTGACCGCCCTGAAGTGTGACTGGTTAAACGGAGTACTGTACCTGTGGCTGCTCTTGCTCTCCGAACCTCAGGGCAGTCTGCATCTGGTACAGCTTTATGTATGCCTCTTTCATCCTCTCCACCATATCTCTCTTCTCTATTGGCCATCTGTCTTTCTCCCTTTGCATTTTCTCAATTTCACTATTCGTTCTCTCCCACTCCCATGTAAGCGCCAACCTCTCCTTTTCCATCTCCCATCCCTTCTTCTCTTGTCCATGCAGGCAAAGAATCCTCATCATTTCTCTTTCCAGGGCCTCTATCGCTCTCTCCTTTTCTCTCAGTTCAATCATCCACTCCTCTGCTGCCAGTGTGCTCCTTCTCTTAATCTCCTCCTTCTCCTTCATCCATCTTTCCCCCTGTTGATCCCAGATTCTTTGTAGGCCAGCCTTGGCCTTGGCCCATCTCCCCCTGTCCTCCTTCCAGCTTACTAAGGTCTGATTCCTCTCCAGGTCTGCTTTGGCCAAATCTGTCTTCAAACCATTTCTTATGAGGTTCCATCCATTCCTCTCTCTCACCCTCTCCTTCACCACCCTTTCATTCTCAGCTAACAGTCTCTTCTTGTTCTCCACTCTCAACCTCCATAACTTGGCCAAGGACATGTTCACCTTTGATACCTTGCCCATGAAGGTTTGTGTGTCGGCTGCTGCACTTTCTCTGTGTTTGTCCAACACCTCTCACTGCCTTTCATTCTCTGCTAACAGCCTCGTGTTCTCCACTGTCACCTCTCCTATCTTGGCCAAGTTCAGTATGTTCTGCACCTTCAGCTTTGCCATCTTGAGCTCCATCTTCTTTCTGTCTGACACTACGCTTTCTCTCTGTTTCTCAAACAACTCTCTCTCTAGCTTCCATTGGTAGTGGTGTACCTCAATAGGAGCCTCAGTCTCCCTTATCTGCCTCAGCAACTCTTCAATTAGCCTTTCTCTTTGCTAGCTCTGGTTCCATCCTCACCTTGTTGACTTTCTCCAACATCTCTCTCTCCAGCTTCCATCGGTTGTGGTCTACCTTGTTTACAAGTCTTAATCTCCTTTCTCATTGTCAGCAGCGCTTCCATTTCTCTTTGTTTTTCTTTCTCTTATTCCTCCCTCATCGTGCTCTCTTTCTCCATCTCCTCACTTTCAGTCAATTATTTCTCCAGTGTACTAACCCATCTCTGCATTGATATATGGAGAAACATGTAGTAGTTATTTTTTATTTGTTCCTGTCATTTTCTTAAAACTGTTAGACCATGCCAGATTTCAAACTTCAGTTACCCTCAGGGTAATTGGTATAATCTAGTACATGCTAGTGAGTAGGCCTACCTTTACTGATTTACTTAAAAGCCAGATTTTTTTTACACATTAGGCTATTGTTTTCTGACTAGCTATTGGAATTCATTCTCCAGATTCAGTCTCACCTCCGCAAATTTCGTCCGATTACAAAGTTTAAAAAGTATACAATTAAGTTATGGTTAAGTGAATGATTACGTTTTTTTTTCTTTGGTTCTTCTGTTTGTTGTAACATTCTAGAGTTGTAATATTTAGCCAAGGAATCTTGCCTAATTGTTGCATCATAATGAGATTGGAATTGTGGGTTGAATTCTGTATTCTGGTTTAAAATCTCAAAAGATTTTAGAACGATATTTAAAAAAAAATCCTAGACACGTTATACATAGCTGGACACAATTCTTGCCCATTAATTAGGCATACAATTTATAAACCATTAATTTCCCGGAAAATAAATTCGGTTTATTTCAAATAGATTCAAAATAAATATTAATTTTTAAGTAATTAAATTGTTTTTATTTAAAAAAATGACAGAAAATAGTCCACGGTGGTTCTTGTTGTTCATCAATAGGTGGCCGTGCCCTCTTAATGTTTTATTTGTTGCGTAATGGTTAGAGAAAAATAAAGAATAATAAGATTTTGCCATATGCAAATAATGAAACATTTTAAAAACCCACCAAAAATTACCTCGAAAAACGGACGGTCATGTATCATTTCTAATAAGTAATCTGACCTAAAGTAGTATTTTTAACGGTCTCGGAGACTACGAGAGAGAGAATGAATGTGAGTGCGTAGAAGAGAGAAAGGGGGAGCGGGCTACGCGTGGGCGCGAAGGAGAGAGCTGAAAGTGGCACGCGCACTACCTTGTTTATCAGTACATATCAGACAGATGCGTGCGACAGTCGGAGAGTTTGAGTTTCAGAGGAAGGATATGAAACGTTAGCGTTTGCACTGTCGCTAGCGGGGTCTGTAGGACATACTGAGCAAAATATAAGGAATGGCAGTTGATATTTGTCGCCAATTGAGAGCCGTCTGGTAAGAGTTGAGAGCTTGTTTCGTTCTTATACACAGGTGTTATTTATTACTCATGAATGCGAATATCATTTGAACTGCCCTTACGTCGATTTTCTGGATTATATAGGAATATATATACATTTTGCGCAATGGAGCCCTAAATAGTTACATATTTTCTTTAAAAAAAATAGGATTTATAGAATCGTTTTTAGAACCTGGAGACTTTTGAAATTTAGCAGAAGAGCAACGAGATTAACGGACACAATTTGGGCGAAATCCACTGAATCAACACTGATTCAGCAATGCCATCCCATTGGTCACAGACGTCAATTCAATGTTTAGTTGTGATTTACATTTGGTTGAGTTATCACTAACGTGAATTCAACAAAACATGCCACCATGTCATTGGATTTAGGCAAAAAAAGGGTGACTTCAAGAGCTTGAGGGGGCAACACCACAACACAACCCTTACAGCCTGACACACACACACGCAACCAACACAAACACACACTGAACCTCAGCATGCTGTCGAACGAGAGCTGTGAGAACAGCACCTATATCCACACAGACGGGAACCCGGTGGTGAGCACAGTGATGTTCATCCTGGGGGTGATGGGGAACTTCATCGCCCTGGCCATCCTGGGGGTCCACCAGAAGGAGCGACGCACCAAGTCCTCTGTCTTCTGCATCCTGGTGACGGGACTGGCCCTGACTGACCTGCTGGGAACCTGCTTCCTAAGCCCCCTGGTGTTTGTGTGCTATGCCCGCCAGCGATCCCTGCTGGGGCTCACTGGGGACCAGGGACTCTGTGGCCTCTTTGCCTTTGCCATGACCTTCTTTGGCCTGGCCTCCATGCTCATCCTCTGTGCCATGGCCGTGGAGCGCTGCCTGGCCATCAGCCACCCCTATTTTTACTCCAAGTGCGTCCGACGCAGCTTCGCCAAGGTGGCCCTCCTGCTTATCTACATCTTCACCTGCGCCTTCTGTGTTTTGCCATTCTTTGGCTTTGGCCGCCACAAGCAGTACTGCCCGGGCACGTGGTGCTTCATCAAGATGGAGGCGGCAGGCGAGGGGGTGGACGAAGAGAGGAAGGTTCTGGCGTTCTCTCTGTCCTACGCCTCGCTCATGGCGCTGCTGATCGTGGCGGTGTTTGTGTGCAATGGCTCTGTGATTGTCAGCCTGTGCCGGATGCACCGCAGCCAGATGACACGGCGTGGTTCGGTGGTGAACGGAGGGAGGAAGAGGAAGATGAGTCTGGGCTGGTTCGGACAGGGGGAGGAGGAGATGGACCACCTGATGCTGCTGGCCTCCATGACGGTCATCTTCGTTGTCTGCTCCTTGCCGCTCACTGTGAGTTGATCTTTTTTTTTCTCTCTCTCTCTCTCTGACCCATATCCCTGTGTGTGCATGTTTATGTGTGCGTACGCGTGGCCCCTGGCTATGACTGACACATCATCTGTGACTCAAACTCTTATGACTTTCACTGTCTTCACTTACTTTCCCTGTGACTGACGTCTTTCTCTGACTAACTCTTAACTCTTAGTACACTGTCATACTGTGTCTATTAGCCATTCAAACCCACTTCTCTCAACTCCTGATATCACTCCATGCACACGTCATGTTAGCGTTCTTTGTAAACAATGGCTTTGATATTGAAGTGAAATGAGAACCGCCCTGTTTTTAAAAGAGTATCAGATCTGGGGGAAACCTTTGTTCCCAGGAGGAAACGGTTTAAAAAAACAAGCAGGCCAGTCTCCTCTCCTCTACTCCCATGAGGCCATTCATTATAACATATCCACTCCCCAGAGAGGTTTATCCCTTGGTTGCATAACCAGACAGTCATTATTTGGATAGTAAATAAAACTGAACCTTGATGTTTTGCCCCTCTAATTGAGAGGTGTGTGCTAAATCTGTCAGCCCTGGAGGACTTGGATCTGGCCCCTCTCTCCCTTTCCAGAGGGCCATGGGTCGGGTCCCTTGTTTGGCTATCCCTACCTGTGGGTGTTGTTCACTGGGTTTGACACGGACCTTTTGGAGGAAGCTTCCTGTCCCTGACTCTGGCTGTCTCACTCACTCACTCACTCACTCACTCAATCACTCACTCACTCACTCACTCACTCACTCACCACCACCTCACTCACTCACACACACACACACACACACACACACACACACACACACACACACACACACACACACACACACACACACACACACACACACACACACACACACACACACACACACACACACACACACACACACACACACACACACACATTTATAGAACAGATAAAGTGAGGGTTGATACCAAAACAATCTATGTTTTGCTGAAAGTCACTGTTTTGAGTGTACACAGTAAATAAGCTTGTCAGTTTCCTTTGAACTTAAATCAATCATTGATTTGTTCAACTAAGGACATTCCAGTTACCAAAGTAGTTAGAGTAACTACAAGGAATGAGGGTAATTAACTGTAACGTCAACTGTTCCCTTTTTCTTTAAGTCATTCAATACCAACCATCTCCCTGAGGTCTCTCTGCTACCTGTGGGTGATACTCCATGATGAGACAGGAAGTTGACAGGGAGGTTTTTAAGGAACTCTGTTAGTGTAGTCTCAGTGGGGGTAGATCTGTGGTTGATATCTGAGGGAAATATACAGGCACGTCCTGGCTCCTGAGTCATTCCTTCAACCATACGGTATCTGTGGGGGTAGAATTTCCTCCACCTTCCAGCAATGATTTGGCATACCTGTTGAAATCCAAAGCTAACCAAATACTTCTAAATGTGTAGGTAGTCAGCTTGATTCACATGCAGACGGTAAGAAACATTCCCCTGCAGATTGGACCTGGGCCTGTGATACCTGAGCAGGGCCGGTTCCACGCATAAGTGACATAAGCAGTCGCTTAGGGCCCCAGGCTGCTAGGGGCCCCCAACCCCCCAAAATGTTGTGTGTGTATATACTATATATATATATATACACACACACACATACTAGAGGTTGACCGCTTATGATTTTAACGTTGATACCGATTATTGGAGGACAAAAAAAAGCCAATACCGATTAATCAGCCGATATAAAAAATTTGATTTGTTATAATGACAATTACAACAATACTGAATGAACACTTATTTTAACTTAATATAATACATCAATAAAATCAGTTTAGCCTCAAATAAATAATGAAACATGTTCAATTTGGTTTAAATAATGCAAAAACAAAGTGTTGGAGAAGAAAGGAAAAGTGCAATATGTGCCATATAAGAAAGCTAACGTTTAAGTTCCTTGCTCAGAACATGAGAACATATGAAAGCTGGTAGTTCCTTTAAACACGTGTCTTCAATATTCCCAGGTAAGACGTTTTGGGTTGTAGTTATGAAAGGGACTATTTCTCTCTATACCATTTGTATTTCATATACCTTTGGATGTTCTTATAGGCACTTTGGTATTGCCAGTGTAACAGTATAGCTTCCGTACGTACCTCTCCTCGCTCCTACTTGGCCTCTAACCAGGAACACAATGACAACAGCCACCCTCAAAGCAGTGTTACCCATGCAGAGCAAGGGGAACAACTACTCCAAGTCTCAGAGCAAGTGATGTTTGAAACTCTATTAGTACGCACCCCGCTAACTAGCTAGCCATTTCACATCACATCGTTACACCAGCCTAATCTCAGGAGTTGATAGGCTTGAAGTCATAAACAGCAGCACTGCTGGCAAAATGCACGAAAGTGCTGTTGGAATGGATGCTTATGAGCCTGCTGGTGCCTACCAGCCTACTACTACCTACTCAGTCAGACTGCTCTATCAAATCATAGACTTAATTATAATATAGTAACACACAGAAATACGAGCCGTAGGTCATTAATATGTCCGAATCCGGAAACTATCATCTCGAAAACAAGATGTTTATTATTTCAGTCTAAATATTCCTGTTACATTGCACAAACTTCAATGTTATGTCATAATTACGTACAATTCTGTCAAAATAGTTCACAATGAGCCAGGCGGCCCAAAATGTTGCATATACCCACCCTGACTCTGCATGTAATGAACGCAAGAGAAGTGACACAATTTCACCTGGTTAATATTGTTTTTATTTATTTTTTTATTTCACCTTTATTTAACCAGGTAGGCTAGTTGAGAACAAGTTCTCATTTGCAACTGCGACCTGGCCAAGATAAAGCATAGCAGTGTGAACAGACAACACAGAGTTACACATGGAGTAAACAATTAACAAGTCAATAACACAGTAGAAAAAAATGGGCAGTCTATATACAATGTGTGCAAAAGGCATTAGGAGGTAGGCGAATAATACAATTTTGCAGATTAACACTGGAGTGATAAATGATCAGATGGTCATGTACAGGTAGAGATATTGGTGTGCAAAAGAGCAGAAAAGTAAATAAATAAAAAACAGTATAAAAACAGTATGGGAATGAGGTAGGTGAAAATGGGTGGGCTATTTACCAATAGACTATGTACAGCTGCAGCGATCGGTTAGCTGCTCGGATAGCTGATGTTTGAAGTTGGTGAGGGAGATAAAAGTCTCCAACTTCAGCGATTTTTGCAGTTTGTTCCAGTCACAGGCAGCAGAGTACTGGAACGAAAGGCGGCCAAATGAGGTGTTGGCTTTAGGGATGATCAGTGAGATACACCTGCTGGAGCGCGTGCTACGGATGGGTGTTGCCATCGTGACCAGTGAACTGAGATAAGGCGGAGCTTTACCTAGCATGGACTTGTAGATGACCTGAGCCAGTGGGTCTGGCGACGAATATGTAGTGAGGGCCAGCCGACTAGAGCATACAAGTCTCAGTGGTGGGTGGTATAAGGTGCTTTAGTGACAAAACGGATGGCACTGTGATAGACTGCATCCAGTTTGCTGAGTAGAGTGTTGGAAGCCATTTTGTAGATGACATCGCCGAAGTCGAGGATCGGTAGGATAGTCAGTTTTACTAGGGTAAGCTTGGCGGCGTGAGTGAAGGAGGCTTTGTTGCGGAATAGAAAGCCGACTCTTGATTTGATTTTCGATTGGAGATGTTTGATGTGAGTCTGGAAGGAGAGTTTGCAGTCTAGCCAGACACCTAGGTACTTATAGATGTCCACATATTCAAGGTCGGAACCATCCAGGGTGGTGATGCTAGTCGGGCATGCGGGTGCAGGCAGCGATCGGTTGAAAAGCATGCATTTGGTTTTACTCGTTTAAGAGCAGTTGGAGGCCACGGAAGGAGTGCTGTATGGCATTGAAGCTCGTTTGAGGTTAGATAGCACAGTGTCCAATGACGGGCTGAAAGTATATAGAATGGTGTCGTCTGCGTAGAGGTGGATCAGGGAATCGCCCGCAGCAAGAGCAACATCATTGATATATACAGAGAAAAGAGTCGGCCCGAGAATTGAACCCTGTGGCACCCCCATAGAGACTGCCAGAGGACCGGACAGCATGCCCTCCAATTTGACACACTGAACTCTGTCTGCAAAGTAATTGGTGAACCAGGCAAGGCAGTCATCCGAAAAACCGAGGCTATTGAGTCTGCCGATAAGAATATGGTGATTGACAGAGTCAAAAGCCTTGGCGAGGTCGATGAAGACGGCTGCACAGTACTGTCTTTTATCGATGGCGGTTATGATATCGTTTAGTACCTTGAGTGTGGCTGAGGTGCACCCGTGACCGGCTCGGAAACCAGATTGCACAGCGGAGAAGGTACGGTGGGATTCGAGATGGTCAGTGACCTGTTTGTTGACTTGGCTTTCGAAGACCTTAGATAGGCAGGGCAGGATGGATATAGGTCTATAACAGTTTGGGTCCAGGGTGTCTCCCCTTTGAAGAGGGGATGACTGCGGCAGCTTTCCAATCCTTGGGGATCTCAGACGATATGAAAGAGAGGTTGAACAGGCTGGTAATAGGGGTTGCGACAATGGCGGCAGATAGTTTCAGAAATAGAGGGTCCAGATTGTCAAGCCCAGCTGATTTGTACGGGTCCAGGTTTTGCAGCTCTTTCAGAACATCTGCTATCTGGATTTGGGTAAAGGAGAACCTGGAGAGGCTTGGGCGAGGAGCTGCGGGGGGCGGAGCTGTTGGCCGAGGTTGGAGTAGCCAGGCGGAAGGCATGGCCAGCCGTTGAGAAGTGCTTATTGAAGTTTTCGATAATCATGGATTTATCGGTGGAGACCGTGTTACCTAGCCTCAGTGCAGTGGGCAGCTGGGAGGAGGTGCTCTTGTTCTCCATGGACTTCACAGTGTCCCAGAACTTTTGGAGTTGGAGCTACAGGATGCAAACTTCTGCCTGAAGAAGCTGGCCTTAGCTTTCCTGACTGACTGCGTGTATTGGTTCCTGACTTCCCTGAACAGTTGCATATCACGGGGGCTATTCGATGCTATTGCAGTCCGCCACAGGATGTTTTTGTGCTGGTCGAGGGCAGTCAGGTCTGGAGTGAACCAAGGGCTGTATCTGTTCTTGGTTCTGCATTTTTTGAACAGAGCATGCTTATCTAAAATGGTGAGGAAGTTACTTTTAAAGAATGACCAGGCATCCTCAACTGACGGGATGAGGTCAATGTCCTTCCAGGATACCCGGGCCAGGTCGATTAGAAAGGCCTGCTCACAGAAGTGTTTTAGGCAGCGTTTGACAGTGATGAGGGGTGGTCGTTTGACTGCGGCTCCGTGGCGGATACAGGCAATGAGGCAGTGATCGCTGAGATCCTGGTTGAAGACAGCGGAGATGTATTTGGAGGGCCAGTTGGTCAGGATGACGTCTATGAGGGTGCCCTTGTTTACAGAGTTAGGGTTGTACCTGGTGGGTTCCTTGATGATTTGAGTGAGATTGAGGGCATCTAGCTTAGATTGTAGGACTGCCGGGGGGTTAAGCATATCCCAGTTTAGGTCACCTAACAGAACAAACTCTGAAGCTAGATGGGGGGCGATCAATTCACAAATGGTGTCCAGGGCACAGCTGGGAGCTGAGGGTGGTCGGTAGCAGGCGGCAACAGTGAGAGACTTATTTCTGGAGAGAGTAATTTTCAAAATTAGTAGTTCAAACTGTTTGGGTATGGACCTGGAAAGTATGACATTACTTTGCAGGCTATCTCTGCAGTAGACTGCGACTCCTCCCCCTTTGGCAGTTCTATCTTGACGGAAGATGTTATAGTTGGGTATGGAAATCTCTGAATTTTTGGTGGCCTTCCTGAGCCAGGATTCAGACACGGCAAGGACATCAGGGTTAGCAGAGTGTGCTAAAGCAGTGAGTAAAACAAACTTAGGGAGGAGGCTTCTGATGTTGACATGCATAAAACCAAATCACAGAAGTCAACAAATGAGGGTACCTGGGGACATGCGGGGCCTGGGTTTACCTCCACATCACCCGCGGAACAGAGAAGGAGTAGTATGAGAGTGCGGCTAAAGGCTATCAAAACTGGTCGCCTAGAGCGTTGGGGACAGAGGATAAGAGGAGCAGGTTTCTGGGCATGGTAGAATATATTCAGAGCATAATGCGCAGACAGGGGTATGGCACTACAGCGGAGGTAAGCCCAGGCACTGGGTGATGATGAGAGAGGTTGTATCTCTGGACATGCTGGTTGTAATGGGTGAGGTCACCGCATGTGTGGGAGGTGGGACAAAGGAGGTAACAGGGGTATGCAGAGTGGATCTAGGGGCTCCATTGTGAACTAAAACAATGATAACTAACCTGAACAACAGTATACAAGGCATATTGACATTTGAGAGAGACATACAGCGAGGCATACAGTAATCACAGGTGTTGAATTGGGAAAGCTAGCTAAAAAGAGTAGGCGAGGCTAATCAGCTAGCACAACAAACAGCAGGTAAAATGGCGTTGACTAGGCAACTGGGCCGACAGATAAAACAAACAAGCAGAATGGAGTACCGTGATTAATGGACAGTCCAGCGTGCGTCAGCTACGTAGCCAAGAGATCAGTGTCCAGGGGGCAGTGGTGGATGGGCAGGGAAGCTGGACTGGCGAGTGTTATCCAGGTTTAAAAAAAAAATCTAACAATGACTAAATAGCTTGTAGCTAGTTAGCTGGTTAGCGTCTGGAGGTTCTTGAGTGAGTCATAAAAATAAAATAAAAATTAAAAGTAATAGCGATTCCGTATTACAGTGGGTGAGGCAGGTTTCCGGAAGGTGTAAACAAAATAAAAATCAAAAAGAGATAGAAAGTAAATGGGTTCAGAGAGTGTTTGGGACGCGGTGATTCAGACGGTTAGCAGGCCTGTGCTAACAAGCTAACAGTTTCGTAGGCCCGGGCTAGACAAGCTAGCCGTTAGCATGCCGAATTAGCAAGCAGGGAGATAGCGAGGGCTAGAGAGTTAACCTTTGGGGGACGTCGCGATGGGGTGAGTCTGTTTATTCCTCTTCATGCGGTGACATCGACAGACCGGTCGTGGGCCCGGGTAATTGTAGCCCAGGAGTATGCTACAGGTGCTCTAGTACGCTAGGTGAGCTGGAGACACAGCGTTTCAGAAAGCTTGCGGGCCTTGGCCAGCAGATGGATCTTTGGCGATGTCGCAACGGAAAAGCCTGTTGAAACCACCTCGGACGATTATGTCAGCGGACCAGTCGTGATGGATCGGCGGGGCTCCGTGTCGGCAGTAAAGGGTCCAGGCCAATTGGCAAAAGAGGTATTGTTGGACCTCTTCGGCTAGTCGGGAGATGGGCTTAGCTCGAGGTTAGCTCAAGGCTAACTGGTGCTTGCTTTGGGACAGAGACGTTAGCCAGGAGTAGCCACTCGGATTGCAGCTAGCTAGTTGCGATGATCCGGTGTAAAGGTTCAGAGCTTGTGGTAGGAATCCGGAGATGTGGTAGAGAAAAAGCAGTCTGATATGCTCTGGGTTGATGTCGCGCTGGTGTCCTAGTTAGCTTTGAAGACCGCTAGCATTGGCTAACTGAGTAGTAGCTAGTTAGCTGGCTAGCTTCTGATGGGGGTTCCGGTTCTAAAGTATAGAAAAAGCAGATCCGTACCACATTGGGTGATGCGGGTTGCAGGAGAGTATATTCAGCCTATAGTTGGAAAGTGAGATTAAAATATGTACGAAATATATACAGAAAGAAAAAAAAACGAGGAAAACTATATTTATTGCCTGCTAACCTGGATTTCTTTTAGATAAATATGCAGGTTTAAAAATATATACTTCTGTGTATTGATTTTAAGAAAGGCATTGGTGTTTATGGTTAGGTACACGTTGGAGCAACGACAGTCCTTTTTCGCGACTGCGCACTGCATCGATTATATGCAACGCAGGACACGCTAGATAAACTAGTAATATCATCAACCATGTGTAGTTATAACTAGTGATTATGATTGATTAATTTTAATGCTAGCTAGCAACTTACCTTGGCTTCTTACTGCATTCGCGTAACAGGCGGGCTCCTTGTGAGGCAGGTTGAATCCCTGAGCTGACAAGGTAAAAATCTGTCGTTCTGCCCCTGATCAAGGCAGTTAGCCCACCGTTCCTAGGCCGTCATTGAAAATAAGAATGTGTTCTTAGCTGACTTGCCTAGTTAAATAAAAGTGTAAAAAAATATATTTTTTTAATCTGCAAAATCGGCGTCGAAAATTACCGATTTCCGATTGTTTTGAAAACTTTAAATCGGCCCTAATTAATCGGCCATTCCGATTAATCGGTCGACCTCTAATACATACATTACATACACACATACATGCTTGCATTCATACATACATACATACATACATGTGTATGTGTGTATATATATGCATACATATGTGTGTATGTATGTGTGTGTATATATATATATATATATATATATATATTACAGTGAGCACCATAATTCATTGGACAGTGACCATTCCTTTGTTATTTTTGTTCTGTACTCTAGCACTTTGAGTTTTAAAGGGTGAAGTGCAGACTGTCAGCTTTAATTTGAGGGTATTTTCATACATATCGGATTAACCGTTTAGAAATGACAGCACCTATTGTACATGGTCCCCCCATTTTAAGGTACTACAAGTATTTGTTGAATTGGCTTCACAGATTTGTGTCGTTAGTGAATGCAGGAGAGCTGTTGATGAAGAGGATTGATTCTAGACTTTGCTATTGCCTTTGGAGGTTGTTGTTGGGGTGTGACAACATGAGGAAGACCGCAGTGTTGATGCAAATGAAGCTGGCTGTCATAAGGCTCAGAAATGAAAATCAATCAATCAGGAACATTGCAAAAACCCTGGGCACGCCCAAGTCAACAGTTTGGTTCATAATTAACAAGAATAAAAACAACCAGTGAAATAAATTATGTTAAAAGACACGGTAGACTGAGGAAGACCACTGTAGTGGATGACCGGAGAATACTCTCTATGGTGAAGAAAACCCCCCTGACAACAGCCCAACAGATCAGAAACACTCTCCTGGATGCAGGTGTAGATGTGTCAAAGTCTACCATATGTAGACTACACCAGCAGGACTACAGAGGGTACACTACAAGATGCAAACCACTGATACGCCTGAAGAACAGAATGGTGATATTACAGTTTGCTAAAAAGCACCTAAAAGAGCCCCAAGAGTTCTGGAAAGAAGTCTTGTGGACAGATGAGACAGATTAACATGTACCTGAGTGATGGAAAGAGGAAAGTGTGGAGAAAAAAAAGACATGCCCATGATCCAAAGCATACCACCTCATCCGTGAAACATGGTGGAGGGGGTGTTACGGCTTGGGCCTGTATGGATGCCAGTGGAACAGGCTCACTTGTCTTCATCGATGATGTGACTGCAGACAGAAGTAGAACAATGAATTCTGAAGTCTTCAGAAATATTTTATCTGCTCAGATAAAAGCAAATGCCTCCAAACTCATTTGCCTGCACTTCATCATGCAACAAGACAATGACCCTAAACATACTGCTAGAGCAACGAAGGGGTTTTTGATGGCCAAAAAGTGGAAAATCCTTGACTGGCTGAGTCAATCATCGGATCTGAATCCAATTGAACATGCATTTTACATGCTGAAGAGGAGACTGAAGGCAATAAGTCCCCGAAACAAGCAGGAACTGAAGATGCCTGCAGTACAGGCCTGGCAGAGCATCACAAGGGAAGATACCCAGCGTCTGGTGACGTCAATGCATCGCAGTCTTCAAGCAGTCATTGCATGCAAAGGATATGTGACCAAATATTAACAATGATTACTTTATTCTACATTATATTAAACTGTCCAATGTTTGTGACGAAACACAAATAAAATGGTTAAAATACGAGCCTAGTTGATTAAGCCACAGAAAAAGTCAGCAACCTTCCCGTTAGCCATGATTGGCTAAGATAATGAGTGAGCTGGACATGACGAGAGATGAGTTCCATATAGCACACTTCTGTCCATTTGAGCTGGTTAATATTTGTAGGTAATCCTGTCTAACGTAGCTTTAAAATATATATATATTTTGCTTAGTAGAACTGCTTAAGTGTTGCTCTCCACTTTCTGGAGGACCGAGTTTTTTGAAATCAGTGGAATAAGAGTATTGTCACGCCTTGGTCTTAGTGTTTTCTTTAATTATTTGTTCAGGCCAGGGTGTGACATGGGTTTATTGTATTGTCGTATTGGGGTTTTTGTAGGCATTGGGATTGTGGTTGATTAGGGGTGTGTCTAGTATAGGCTTGGCTGCCTGAGGCGGTTCTCAATCAGAGTCAGGTGATTCTTGTTGTCTCTGATGGGGAACCTTATTTAGGTAGCCTGGGTTTCACTTTGTATTCCGTGGGTGATTGTTCCTGTCTCTGTGTAGTGTTCACCAGATAGGCTGTAATTAGGTTTCACGTTCCGTTTGTTGTTTTGTATTTGTATAAGTTATGTTCATGTATCACGATTCATTTATTAAAGACATGAGTAACCACCACGCTGCATTTCGGTCCGACTCTCTTTCGACAAACGAAGAACGCCGTTACAAGTATGATATAGCTAAGGAGATGGAGAAAACACCTGTCTCCAGATTACAGTTGTGGACAGGTGTATTTTATACTGATAACAAGTTCAAACAGGTGCCATTAATACAGGTAACGAATGGAGGACAGAGGAGCCTCTTAAAGAAGAAGTTACAGGTCTGTGAGAGCCAGAAATCTTGCTTGTTTGTAGGTGACCAAATACTTATTTTCCACCATAATTTGCAAATAAATTCATAAAAAATCCTACAATGTGATTTTATGGATTTTTTTTCTCATTTTGTCTGTCATAGTTGAAGTGTACCTATGATGAAAATTACAGGCCTCTCATCTTTTTAAGTGGGAGAACTTGCACAATTGGTGGCTGACTAAATACTGTTTTGCCCCACTGTAGATACTTTTGTACCTGTTTCCTCCAGCATCTTCACAAGGTTGTTTGCTGTTGTTTTGGAATTGATTTGCACTTTTTGCACCAAAGTACGTTCATCTCTAGGAGACAGAACGTGTCTCCTTCCTGATTTTCCCATGATGTCAAGCAAAGAGGCACTGAGTTTGAAGGTAGGCTTTGAAATACATCCACAGGTACACCTCCAATTGACTCAAATGATTTCAATTAGCCTATCAGAAGCTTCTAAAGCCATGACATAAGTTTCTGGAATTTTCCAAGCTGTTTATAGGCACAGTCAACTTAGTGTATGTAAATGTCTAATCTACTGGAATTGTGATACAGTGAAATAATCTGTAAACTATTGTTGGAAAAATGACTTGTGTCATGCACAAAGTTGGGCCTAACCGACTTGCCAAAACTATAGTTTTGTTAACAAGAAATTTGTGGTGTGGTTGAAATGGGTTTTAAGGACTCCAACCTAAGTGTATGTAAACTTCCGACTTCAACTGTACGCCTAGTGTCCTGAAACAGGTCACATTTGGTTGTGCATCAGCAATTTTTCTGTTATGTCAGTCACTGACATGCACTCAATTAGCAATGACCGCTCATCATTTTTTAAATTGGTAAGTTAGTCTGGCCAGCTATCTAAACTTGCAGTAATCGTGGCTGAATACCAAACAGGTACGCCAAATCTCGTTTAGGGCTCTCAAAAGGCTAGAGCCGGCTCTGCCTGATGGAAATTTAAGCCAGGATACATCCAGAGTGTCATGTCAAGGCCGTTAATCTGGTGAATAATTTATTCGCTTGTTATTAAGGAATCACCCAACTGACTCACACCCCGGCATGTCTGAGGTGTTGTGTGTGTGTGTGTGCGCGCCTGCACCTGCGAGTGCGTGCATCTGTATGTGAATATGACTATGAATGGATGAGAGCGAGGTAATGGAGGAGTGTGTATCGGATGAGATGAGTCCAGCACAGTGCATGTCAAAACAGTAGTATCTCCTCCCAGCTAAGCCCAGCTGCTTTGCCTACAGCCCCAGGCCTATAGTTAGGATGTGGGGTTAGAGTGTAAGACTGCCCGCCTTTCTGGAGCTGAAAGACTGTTGGAACATGACGGAAACCTGAGCAACAGGAGATGCAGGATGGAGGAAAGAAACTAGTTTTGGAACTATAGTTCCCTCTTTAATATGGTATTAATATGATAAGAGTGTATTTGTATTTATTATGGATTCCCATTAGCTGCTGCCAATGCAGCTGCTATTCTTCCTGGGGTCCGCAAAATTTTAAAAACATTACAATACATTCACAGATTTCACAACACACTGTGTGCCCTCCACCTATACCACATATATACAATAGAAAATCCATGTTTGTATGTATGCATGTGTCTGTGCCTATGTTTGTGTTGCTTCACAGTCCCCGCTGTTCCATAAGGTGTATTATTTTTTTGTATTTTTCTTTTAGATGTTTTTTAAACTAATTTTACTGCCTGCATCAGTTATTTGATGTGGAATAGAGTTCCATTTAGTCATGGCTCTGTAGTACTATGTGCCTCCCATAGTCTGTTCAGGACTTGGGGACTGTGAAGAGACCTCTGGTGGCATGCCTTGTGAGGTATGCATGGGTGTCCGAGCTGTGTGCCAGTAGTTCAAACAGACGGCTTGGTGCATTCAACATGTCAATACCTCTCATAAATACAAGTAGTGATAAAGTCAATATCTCCTCCACTTTGAGCCAGGAGAGATTGACATGCATATTATTGTTAGCTCTCTGTGTACATCCAAATACAATTTTCCTCATTCCATTTTTGTGGCACCTGATCAGTAGTCCAGGTGTGACAAAACTATTGCCTGTAGGACCTGCCTTGTTGATAATGCTATTAACAAGGTAGAGCAGCGCTTTATTATGGACAGATTTCTCCCCATCTTAGCTGCTGTTGTATCAATATGTTTTGACCATGAGTTTACAATCCAGGGTTACTCCAAGCAGTTTAGTCAACTCAACTTGCTCAATTTCCACATGATTTATTACAAGATTTAGTTGAGGTTTAGGTAGTGATGCACCGATATGACATTTTTGGCCGATGTCCGATATTTAAGCATTCTAGTACAGTTAAATAGTTAACACACACACACATGGACGCAGCGGTCTAAGGCACTGCATCTCAGTGCAAGAGGCATCACTACAGTCCCTGGTTCGAATCCCAGGCTGTATCGCATCCCATAGTGCGGCGCACAATTGGCCCAGCGTCGTCCAGGCAGTCATTGTAAATAAGAATTTGTTCTTAACTGACTTGCCTAGTTAAAAAATAAAGGTTTCACACACACACACCACACTGACCAAAAATTTATTTTGTTGGCATTTACATATGTCCCCATTACCAGTAAAATATAATCAAAACCTATTTCTTTCACTTACTTGCTGTGCACTTTCGTTGTTCAGTCATTTCATTCTCAGGATTCTATAGAACGCCGTTTGGGTCTTTGCGTGTCAAAAAAGATACATGTCAAATAACACATCTGTTTCAGTAGCTATATAGTTAGCTAGCTAATTATATAGCTAGGTGTCGTCATCTAAAATAACCCTAATTTATAAGACACTTCTTATTTGATTAATGGTGGTCGGACCCATCTATGTGAAGCTAGCCACAATAAGGATTAGCCACAATAGTGGACTTTGCGGTTAGCCTTCAAAATAAAAGCATGACATAATTATACTATTTCTATTAATTTGCATTACTGTCAATGACATACTGTTATTTTGAAGGCAAACCGGAAATTCCACTATTGTGCCTAATCCTTATTGTGGCTAGCTTCACAACCCATAACCCAGTGCGGTCGAGCCTCACTAGCCAGATGAAGCTAGTTGGCTGCTTATAAAACGTTAGGGCAACAGAGTTAAGTTGCTGACTAGCTATTTATTTTCATGAACTGAAGTTCAATTTCAATAGGCGAACAAGTGGCAACCTAGCTAATACTTACTCACAAGGATTCCTAAATCATTTGCTAAGAATGAAAATGACTGCAGGTTCTACTGGTCATTTGTTTTCAGGCTGGTTGTATTGGTGCTAGCTAGGTACCAAGCTAAAGCTAGCTATCCCAGAAGTTGCGGTCGAACAAATGATGCTTTATTCCCAACTCGGTATTGTAAACACCTACAGTGCCTTGCGAAAGTATTCGGCCCCCTTGAACTTTGCGACCTTTTGCCACATTTCAGGCTTCAAACATAAAGATATAAAACTGTATTTTTTGTGAAGAATCAACAACAAGTGGGACACAATCATGAAGTGGAACGACATTTATTGGATATTTCAAACTTTTTTAACAAATCAAAAACTGAAAAATTGGGCGTGCAAAATTATTCAGCCCCCTTAAGTTAATACTTTGTAGCTCCACCTTTTGCTGCGATTACAGCTGTAAGTCGCTTGGGGTATGTCTCTATCAGTTTTGCACATCGAGAGACTGACATTTTTTCCCATTCCTCCTTGCAAAACAGCTCGAGCTCAGTGAGGTTGGATGGAGAGCATTTGTGAACAGCAGTTTTCAGTTCTTTCCACAGATTCTCGATTGGATTCAAGCTGTTTTGCAAGGAGGAATGGGAAAAAATTTCAGTCTCTCGAGGGCAATGAATAGCATTATCTTGGCTTTAATGGATTTCGCCTTTGAGTTGTCTCGCTGAAATTTTTCTACCCTTTTAAATGACTGGTCGACTTGTTGACTCGATCCGCACAGCAGACATTGTGGGCTCGTTTAGGAATGCTGTGTTGCACGTATAGCGCAAAGTTTTACTTGGCGTCATTACGTCATGCACCTACGTTATATAGGTATGCACGTCAGCTTTGACATCGGTTTTGCACATCGGGGCGTTAAACTAGACATCGGCGGATACCGACGTTGGCATTTGAAGCTAATATCGCCCGATTCCGATATGTTCACTGATTTTTATGTCATGCATCCCTCGGTTTAGGGTTTAGTGAATGATTTGTCCCAAATACAATGCTTTTAGTTTTATAAATATTTAAGACTAACTTATTCCTTGCCACCCCCTCTGAAACTAACTGCAGCTCTTTGTTAAGTGTTGCAGTCATTTCAGTCGCTGTATTAGCTGACGTGAACAGTGTTCAGTCTTCCTACATACATAGACACATTGGATTTACTCAAAGCCAGTGGTATGTCTTTTGTCAAGATTGAAAAAAGTAAGGGGCCTAGACAACTGAACCTGGGGAATTCCTGATTCTACCTGGGTTATGTTGTAGAGGCTTCCATTAAAGAACACCCTGTGTGTTCTGTTAGACAGGTAACTCTTTATCCACAATATAGCAGGGGGTGTAAAGCCGTAACACATACGTTTTACAGCAGCAGACTATGATCGATAATGTCAAAAGCCGCACTAAACAGCCCCCACAATCTTTTTATTGTCAATTTCACTCAGCCAATCATCAGTCATTTGTGTAAGGCTGTGCTTGTTGAATGTCCTTCCTTATATGTGTGCTAAAAGACTGTTGTCCTTTTGTTCACTGTAAAACAGCGTTGTATCTGGTCAAACACCAATACTTTCCAAAAGTTTACTAAGGGTTGGTAACAGGCTGATTGGTTGGCTATTTGAGCCAGTAAAGGGGGCTTTACTATTCTTAGGTAGGGGAATGACTTTTGCTTCCCTCCAGATCTGGGGGCACACACTTTCTAGTAGGCTTAAATGGAAAATATGGCAAATAGGAGTGGCAATGAGAGAGTCTAGTTTATGTAATGCTCTTACCACTTCTGTCAATACTGAGCACACACACGCAGACTCACAGGCAGGCCGCCATCTCCCTGTCCAGTTCTTATTAATGGAATGCAAACATGTTGATGTAACACTATACAGTAGAGCACAATGCCAGGCGCTGAAGAATAGATGCTTTTCTCACAGCGGTCTGCTTTCAGCAAGCCACAAGATCCTGTGAGGCTGACTGGAACAAGTGAATTTGAGAGAGATGGAAAGAAGAGATAAATATGGTGCGTTTGGCTGATAACATGGGGATGTTTGCTTTCAGTCTGTCTACTCTGCAACGGATGGATGAGGTGAGGGAGGGAGGGAGGGAGGAGAGAGGTTGAAAACCAGAAAGAGAGAGAGATGAGTTCCCTGGACTGATGCTGCTTGATACAGTGTCGGGCATTTCCATGTAAAAGGCTCCATGACCACTAACATGAAGTTTATAGGAGCATATCAAATTTGGTGTCAACTGAAAGCTAAGACATATTTTTTTATTAAGGCATATATCAATTGTTCAACCATTTTCCATCTTAAAAATGTGGAATAAGTAAAGTCTTTCTGGTCAACTAGATGGAAAAGAAATATTGCTTTTGTCTTGTCATTCTGTCACCAGAAATAATTCAAGTTTACAGAAGTAACAAGTAAAGGTAGACCTACCAATTAGTTATAGTGTTTTTACTGATAACAATTTACTTTATGATTTATTAGGTGATTCAAATGTCATTCTGTTACCAAATCGGTAACAGAATGACCAAATAAGCAGTAACAGAATGACTGCGACTGAATTGGCTACAACTGGAATTCATAGTAGTCACAAACCACAGTTGGGTCACCTTCTACTGTCCTTTCTTCCACTGGCATACTGTTATGCTGTGCTCATAACTGTTTTCTTTCTGTTGCAGGGGGTTAAAAGCAAGTGTCTCTTCTCCCTCTCCATTTAATGTCACCTCTCCTAGCTCTAACCGACACCTACCCATGAGCCCCCTCTTTTTCCATTTACTGTAACCAGACCGTTCACCTACTGACACCCGATGTTGAAAATGGACATTGAAATTTGGTCAGTTCAAATCTGAGCCAATCATAGCCCACTGAATCAACATTGTTTCAATGTCATTTAAATAAAAACAATTGTGACCTTAATTTATCAATCAAGTTCAAGAGAGGAGCGAAAACCCGCAGACAATCAGACCTCCTTGGAATGAGTTTGACGAGTGTTATTGGATGTTAATCCACTTCGCTTACTGTAGTTCAATAACCAAAATATATTTATTTGTACTCAATGTGTCATAGCTAGCACCCCATTCTTTCTGCAAACCTCTTTCTGCAGACATCTTTGAATCTTAATTCAGAGTATATGTAAATATTTAATAGTTTTTGGAAAACGTGGTCACATAAAAAACAGAGGGAGATTTTACCGTAATTCTGTAACCAAACTGTACAACTGTACTGTTCTTTGAGTTAATGTATTTTTGTAAAGATTTCAGTGGAAAATGTTCAAAGTGGTCCCTGTGTTGTGTGGTTTGTTTAATTTTGCAATACAGTGAAAAAATACGAGTCTCACTTTCATTCTGTTAATTTCTCTGCACTAGTTTCTGAGTGCAATAGTGGTTAGAATCAGTCTTGTTCCCCAACTGTATGTTTCATCCAGACAGAAATGCGGTTGTTTTAATTAACATTACAAATCAAATTGTATTTGTCACATGCCCCCAATATTTTTTTTAATTGAACCTTTATTTAATTGGCAATTCAGTTAAGAACAAATTCTTATTTACAATGACGGCCTACCCTGGCCAAACCCGGTCGAAGGCACTGCATCTGTGCAAGAAGCGTCACTACAGTCCCTGGTTCGAATCCAGGCTGAATCACATCCGGCCGTGATTGGGAGTCCCATAGGGCGCCGCATAATTGGCACAGCGTCATCCGGGTTTGGCCGGGGTCGGCTGTCATTGTAAATAAGAATTGGTTTTTAACTGACTTGCCTAGTTAAATAAAGGTTACATTTTAAACTTTTCAACTGTTACCGGGGGACATTCAGACAAGTCTTGTGGGGCTTTGTGGGTGCCCTACAGCAAAATAACCAACATGTATGTGTTTGTGGGAGTCTCACCTTTCATTTTAATGTGTAGCACAAAATATTTGGGTGCTACACCCAAACGTTGGCAGATTGGCTGTTCCGACTTCAGATGAGTCCCAAAACACTTGTGGTGGTTGTAGAGCAAAACACCATCTCGTTCATGAGTCTCATATTTCCTATCTAGGGGTCATAATAGTTTATAGGCCAAACCGTTTGGATGCAACAGATGATTTTGTGAGAAGACCGATTTTGATGTCTCATGGTCTGATAAACACTGCTCTAGCTTTGTTCCCCTTTCACCGCATATGCGGCGGAAGTGCAACATTGGCGGATGCGGATGGATTGAGACGCATCCAATGCAAAAAACAGATCTCTAGCTTAAACGGATGGATTTTATGGGGATTTTTCTTTTATGCTAATTTGATTTCCGCAGAGGCGCGGACATCATCTCTGGGGGGTTAAAGATGCATTATGCAGAAATCGCTCCTCCATTTCCCGGTTGCTAAAATTATAGTAGTTCTATAGTTCCTAATTAGTTCCTAATAGTTCCTAATTCCAGTTTGTGACAAAACGAGTAATTATAGTGTAAAGAATCATTGCACCATGTAAACCGCTGTGAAATATATTTTCCATAATCAAAAATATTGTATTTTCAGCTGTTTGAAGCTGGTGTACTAAAGTGAAGGGTGCAAAAAACTAAACTTAAGAATGGTTTCAATTAGATTGACCGATCTATAACTTACATTTTTATGTGAATTTGGTCGGGTCACCCCAAAAAAGTTACATTGCAGCTTTAAATAGCCTATAGTTAAGGCTATCTTACAAACTAATGTTACTGTATTTATTCAACCTTTAAAATGAGTAACAAGCCATGGCCACATTGAGGTCACTGTAACAATAAATGTCTTATGTAATCATAGAAAGCATACATTTTCAGGATTAGCATGCAAAGGTTCCAGCTCTATGGACAATGCTATAATAATCTGCAACAGCATTTATCACTTGCACTATCTACGTTATTGTCATTTAAACTGCAATCCAGGATATTTGATTGTGTTATTAGATGAAGCACAGTGAAAGTGTCTGACATTCTAGTCCCATTTGAACTTTGTTGTGCTTATAAGTGGTTAAAAGCGGAGTGATAACATATTTTGATGACCACAAAACCAAAATCTGACATTGATGTTCCATTGGAATTTGGTTGTGCTTTTAGATGGTTGAAAGCATGGACCTAGAGATTACGCAATAATTTCGACACAGGACACCGGGCGGACACCTGGTAAATGTAGTCTCTTATGGTCAATCTTCCAATGATATGCCTACAAATACGTCACAATGCTGCAGACACCTTGGAGAAACGACAGAAAGGGCAGGCTCATTCCTGGCGCATTCACAGCCATATAAGGAGACATTGGAACACAGCGCCTTCAGAATCTGGGGCATTTCCTGTATGAAACTTCATCTTGGTTTCGCCTGTAGCATTAGTTCTGGGGCACTCACAGATAATATCTTTGCAGTTTTGGAAACGTCAGAGTTTTTTCTTTCCAAAGCTGTCAATTACATGCATAATCAAGCATCTTTTCGTGACAAAATATCTTGTTTAAAACGGGAACGTTTTTTATCCAAAAATTAAAAGAGCGCCCCCTATCTCGAAGAAGTTAACTAGGCAAGTCAGTTAAGAACACATTCTTATTTTCAATTACGGCCTAGGAACGGTGGGATAACTGCCTTGATCAGGGGCAGAACGACAGATTTTTACCTTGTCAGCTCAGGGATTCAATCTTGCAACCTTACGGTTAACTAGTCCAACACTCTAACCACCTGCCTCACAAGGAGCCCGCCTATTACGCGAATGCAGTAAGAAGCCAAGGTAAGTTGCTAGCTAGCATTAAACTTATCTTATAAAAAAACAATCATAATCCCTAGTTAACTACACATGGTTGATATTACTCGTTTATATAGCGTGTCCTGCGTTGCATATAATCGATGAGGTGCGTATCGTTGCTCCAATGTTTACCTAACCATAAACATCAATGCCTTTCTTAAAATCAATACACAGAAGTATATATTTTTAAACCTGCATATTTAGCTAAAAGAAATCCAGTTTAGCAAGCAATTTTAACCAGGTGAAATTGTCGCTTTTCTTGCGTTCATTGCACGCAGAGTCGGTGTATATGCAACAGTTTGGGCCGCCTAATTTGCCAGAATTTTACGTAATTATGACATAACATTGAAGGTTGTGCAATGTAACAGGAATATTTAGACTTATGGATGCCACCCGTTAGATAAAATATGGAACGGTTCCGTATTTCACTGAAAGAATAAACGTCTTGTTTTTGAGATGACAGATTCTGGATTCGACCAGGCTCGTATTTGTGTGTGTTATTATGTTATAACTAAGTCTATGATTTGATAGAGCAGTTTGACTGAGTGATGGCAGGCAGCAGCAGGCTCGTAAGCATTCATTCAAACAGCACTTTCGTGCGTTTGCCAGCAGCTGTTTATGACTTCAAGCCTATCAACTCCCGAGATTAGGCTGGTGTAACCGGTGTTAAATGGCTAGCTAGTTAGCGTGGTGTGCGCTAATAGCATTTCAAACGTCGCTTGCTCTGAGACTTGGAGTGGTTGTTTCCCTTGCTTTGCATGGGTAACGCTGCTTCGAGGGTGGCTGTTGTCGTTGTGTTCCTGGTTCGAATCCAGGTAGGAGCGAGGAGAGGGACGGAAGCTATACTGTAACACTGGCAATACTAAAGTGCCTATAAGAACATCCAATAGTCAAAGGTTAATGAAATACAAATGGTATAGAGAGAAATAGTCCTATAATTCCTATAATAACTACATTTACATTTACATTTAAGTCATTTAGCAGACTACAACCTAAAACTTCTTACCTGGGAATATTGAAGACTCATGTTAAAAGAAACCACCAGCTTTCATATGTTCTCATGTTCTGAGCAAGGAACTTAAATGTTAGCTTTCTTACATGGCACATATTGCACTTTTACTTTCTTCTCCAACACTTTGTTTTTGCATTATTTAAACCAAATTGAACATGTTTCATTATTTATTTGAGGCTAAATTGATTTTATTGATGTATTATATTAAGTTAAAATAAGTGTTCATTCAGTATTGCTGTAATTGTCATTATTACAAATAAATAAATAAAAAAACGGCCAATTAATCGGTATCAGGTTTTTTTGGTCCTCCAATAATCGGTATCGGCCTTGAAATATCATAATCGGTCGACCTCTAATATGGAAACAATATAATATCACAATATATTTGACAGTATTTAATGTTTTTGAATAACAAAAGTTGTAAATATGCTTTGAGTAGTTCATGACTCTAGAGTGGCAACACATACCTTAAGTGATTTCAATATCTCCATTTATACTGTTCAATCTGTTGGATTTGACATTTTGAAGATTGAGATATTAAAGACATGAGAGGTAAGACGCATAGTATATTAAGGAGTGAAAGAGACTGGGTCTCTGTAGAAAGACAGATAGCTGTGGAATGTGTTGGTTGAGAGGAGAGCAATGTGTGAAACGGGAGACAGATGGACATCTGTGGATTAGATGGAGGGGTTGAGGTCAGGAGGTGAGGACAGATTCTCTTAAAGGAGCAATAGAGGTTTGGTATCCTGTTACCCTCTTTATTAGCTTCCTGTAGAGCCATAAAATGTAAGGATTGGAGAGGAGTGTTTTTAAGTAGGATGTATTTAACTGTGATGTTGAGAAATGTTTTGCTGACTGATGTACATAACCTTTGGGGAGAATTAAACTTGGTTAAAGCTTCTCTGGTGTCCGTGGGTTATTTACTCTGAAAAATAAGAACCTAACAAATCCAACCCCAAACCAATTTTTTTCTGCATTTTCGGCACTTTTATTATCCTTTCCACACTCTGCCACGCAGCATGATATTGGCATAAAAATATAGGCCTAGTTAATTGGTGAACTGTTGAAATAATGGAATCAATAGTTTGGAATATAGTGGGCATCGCACACTAGCGACTCCTGTGGCGGGCTGGGCGCAGTGCACGCTGACCAGGTTGCTAGGTGTACAGTGTTTCCTCCGACACATTGGTGCGGCTGGCTTCCGGGTTGGATGCGCGCTGTGTTAAGAAGCAGCCTGGCTTGGTTGGGTTGTGTTTCGGAGGAAGCATGGCTCTCGACCTTCGCCTCTCCCGAGTCCTTACGGGAGTTGCAGCGATGAGACAAGACAGTAACTACTAACAATTGGATACCACGCAAAAGGAGGTAAAATAAAAAAGATACCGTTGTACAAACATGCTTATCTAGGCATACACCAGCACTGGTACCCAGCAGTATTAGCTAGCTAGTTACGTTTGCACTGACTCTTATGCCTTGATCACACCGACAGCGTCATTAGGCAAAATGGTATGCCGCATCATCTGGATATGCGAGCAATAAAAGTTCAACATTCACCTTCTGCTACCATTTCTGTCACATACGTTCGATAAATCCAACGTATGCATTACACAGAACGCAATGCAACTGCCCCTGCAACGCAGTGCTGCAAGGCAAACGCAGCATCCCGTTGGAAATTAATGTACTACCAAAATGCAATTACGCTGTTCGTGTGATTGAGGCATTAGTACATGTAGCAACTAGCGATTAGCATTAGCGGCTAACACAAATTGTTAAGAAAAGACCAACTAGCAGATAGTAGTTTGCAGACAGATACACAAACCAATAGTTTATAGAACACTTGTGGAAAGCAGCATGTCACCAACGTTGTTCCATCCATCTGACCATGCAGAATGAACAGAAAGAAAGTGATCATGACTCTGTGGTCGAGCAACTGCTCTCTCCTTGAGTGACAGGGAGCAGTGCTTGGTGTGGTTAGCAGCAGAGCAGCGAGAGAGAGAGATGACTCAAGTAGCAAACGGTGTAAACTATAATAACTGACATTATACGCACCGGAGTTAGGGTTGCACATTTTGGGGGATATTCAGAGGTGGAAACTTTCCATGGGAATTAACAAAAATATATGCAAATTTAATATTAATACCATTTAAATGTAGATGTTTTTTGCATTGGATATATTTACCATAACATATGGAGAAAAGCATTCACCATTTTACCTTTTTATCATAAGTAGACATAATTGAAGATGATAAAAATCTTTTAAATAGAGAAAAATAAAATTATATGTTTTACGAATTGAACTTCAATTAAATGAGTTGACTCATTCACATGGGATGATTTCACTGAACCACAAAAGAAAGGGAATATTGAATGATTACCAATGATCCATCGCATCTCATTTTCAACATACATCTGTAAAATGATAGTCTAAGCTAAATCTTTGGTCTCCCTGGACCTCTTGACCATCAGACTCTGAGGGCTCATCTTCATTGTCACTTTCCAACCTTGTTGAGGATGACTCGTTGTCAGGCTCAAAAAGCCTCAAATTTGCCCGGGTGGCCACCAATTTTTCAACGCTTGTATTGGTCCGCCTATTTCATGCTTTGGTGTATGTGTTCCCAATCAAGTACCAGTCACGCTCTGAGGCAGCTGATGTTAGTGGGATTTGGAGGATTATATTTATTTTATCTTTATTTATATAGGCAAGTCAGTTAAGAACAAATTCTTATTCTTATTTATTTTTCATTCTACATTAGAGTGAAATGTCTCCACACATCAGATAGTGCCCGTGACAGTTTCCTGTAAAGATTAGGGAAAAAAATTGTAAAAAAAACAACAAATACAATTCCATGTACAGATAAATAGTTAAGCAGTTAGATTAAACAACTACTTTGTAAGATAAATGTTTTAAAATGAAACCTGTGGAAACAAGTAAATTAACACTCGGCTACACTCACCCCCCTTTTTACCTCCTCCTCTTTCCGCAGCAACCAGTGATCCGGGTTAACAGCATCAATGTAACAGTATAGACTTTACGCCCGTCCCCTCGCCCCGACCTAGGCGCGAACCAGGGACACTCTGCACACGTCAACAGTCACCCTCGAAGCATCGTTACCCCATCGCTCCACAAAAGCCGCTGCCCTTGCAGAGCAAGGGGAACCAATACTTCAAGGTCTCAGGGCAAGTGACGTCACCGATTGAAACGCCACTGGCGCGCACCACCGCTAACTAGCTAGCAATTTCACATCGGCTACACATGCAGAGGGTTGCAATTCCATTGAATTGGGGATAGTTTAACCAAAATATGCCACAAGACCTAGAATTGCCTTATGTGTATCCCACAAAAAAGGTTCAATGTTAGCTTAACTTTTTTTTAATGAATTTAAGCAAAATTCCCCAAATTCCCGGGCTTAACTTCCCATGGAAAACTTCTGTAAATTTCCCGGAAAGTTTCCAACCCTTTGCATCCGTAGCCAGAGTATCACTTTTAACAAACCAAACATTGAAATACCGTTATAGAAGGTAAAGTAAAAAGTCAAACCAGTCAATGCATCAATACTGGCACAGCTCCCAACCCTATTTATACTAGAGTTAACTGTAAATACTACAGGAAAGTCAGTATTTATACTATTGTAATTTTATCATGTGGGTGAAGCAGCAGTGTGGGCACTTCAGGTTACCCATCAATACAGAGATCAGTAGAGGGCAGGGTTAAAATTAGGAAAGGGGTGGGATCAGTGGATGCTCCTAGGCACTTCCATAACACTTTAGTGTACAGTAAGCTCAAAAGTGTTGAAATGTTCACATTGTCACCCACATACGCAAAACATCTATCAACATCGGTCCAAACCACTATTTATGGACACAGACAAAAGATGCTTTGGTTGAATGACTCAGGTTCTAGATTGACATTTCGTACTGTGCCTTGCTCAGCAGAACAATATTGACCTGTTTGTCTGCAATTATATGTCTGTGACCTCCGTAACATTCACAGGATAGGTTCCTGGCTTTTGTAATGTTCCAATGAATGTTCTAGTGATTGTACAGCCACTGAGGCTAGCTTGCCATGGTCATTCATGGGTGCCAGCCTGAAAAATGTCCTTATCTTTCAGTCTGGAAATCACATAAAAATAAAAATAAACTTTATTTAACTAGGCAAGTCAGTTAACAAATTCTTATTTACAATGACGGCCTGCCAAAACGCCTCCTGCCGGGATGGGGGCTGGGATAACAAGTAATAAATAAAAATATATAGAACGAAACACACATCACGACGAGAGACAACACTACATAACGAGAGACCTAATACAACAATAAAGCAAGGCAGCAACCCATGACAACAACATGGCAGCAAGACAACATGGTAGCAGCACAAAACATGGTACAAACATTATTGGGCACAGACAACAGCACGAAGGGCAAGAAGGTAGAGACAACAATACATCACGCAAAGCAGCCGCAACTGCCAGTAAGCGTGTCCTTGATTGAGTCTTTGAATGAAGAGATGGAGATAAAACTGTCCACTTTGAGTGTTTTGTTGCAGCTCGTTCAAGTCTCTAGCTGCAGCGAACTGAAAAGAGGAGCGACCCAGGGATGTGTGTGCTTTGGGAACCTTTAACAGAATGTGACTGGCAGAACAGGTGTTGTATGTGGAGGAGGAGGGCTGCAGTAGGTATCTCAGATAGGGGGAGTGAGGCCTAAGAGGGTTTTATAAATAAGCATCAACCAGTGGGTTTTGCGACAGGTATACAGAGATGACCAGTTTACAGAGGAGTATAGAGTGCGGTGATGTGTCCTTTAAGAAGCATTGGTGGCCAATCTGATGGCCGAAGGTTAAGGAACATCTAGATGCTCGAGAGCACCCTTATCTGCCGATTTATAAATTACATCTCCGTAATCTAGCATGGGTAGGATGGTCATATGAATCAGTGTTAGTTTGGCAGCTGGTGTGAAAGAGGAGCGATTACGATAGAAGAAACCAAGTCTAGATTTAACTTTAGCATGCAGCTTTGATATGTGATGAGAAAAGGACAGTACCATCTAGCCATACTCCCAAGTACTTGTATAAGATAAGACTACCTCTAGCTCTAAACCCTCAGAGGTAGTAATCACACCTGTGGGAGAGGGGCATTCTTCTTACCAAACCACGTGACCTTTGTTTTGGAGGTGTTCAGAACAAGGTTAAGGGCAGAGAACTTGTTGGACACTAAGAGAGCTTTGTTGTAGAGCGTTTAAAACTAAATCTGGGGAGGGGCCTGCTGAGCATAAGACTGTATCATCTGCATATAAATGGATGTGTGAGCTTCCTACTGCCTGAGCTATGTTGTTGATGTAAATTGAGAAGAGCGTGAGGCCAAGGATCTAGCCTTGGGGTACTCCCTTGGTGACAGGCAATGGCTAAGACAGCAGATGGTCTGACTTTATAGACTGAACTCTTTGAGAGAGGTAGTTAGCAAACCAGGCCAAAGACCCCAATACTCCTTAGCCGACCCACAAGAATTGAATGGTCTACCTTATCACTCGAGATACAGTATCACTTGGGCTCACGAGTGGCGCCGCGGTCTAAGGCACTGCATCTCAGTGCAAGAGGAGTCACTGCAGTCCCTGGTTTGAATCCAGGCTGCATCACATCTGGCCAAGATTGGGAGTCCCATAGGGTGGCGTACAATTGTCCCAGCATCGTCCGGGTTTGGCCGGGGTTGGCAGTCATTGTAAATAAGAATTTGTTCTTAACTGACTTGCCTAGTTAAAAGTTTTTAAAAAACAAATCAAAGGCTTTGGCCAAGTCAATAAAAATAGCAGCACAACATTGCTTAGAATCAAAGGCAATGGTGACATCATTGAGGACCTTTTTTAAGGTTGCAGTGACACACCCATAAACGGAAACCAGATTGCATACCATGTAATCACATGAACTAAGCAGATACCGACTGTGGGATCTGAGTGGGAAAGAAGTCAAAATCTCAGTGACACTGAGGCTGCTTTGGTCAAAGATTATCTAGAGGTGTTTTCTGTTCTCTGGTAATGTAATGCCAACTGGCATTTACCTGTCAATAACCGCTAGTGTAGCATGTGTGGAGAAGTCATCCATTCATCCATTTTAAAGGTCAAATACTGTAAAGGGGAGGGTGATTGAAATACTTACACAAGCCAGAGCCTCCATTTAGTCCCAGGTGCTCTAGGCAGGGCTGATTAGAAATAGATAACCCTATTTATTGTCAGGCGTATCCAAGTCTCTAATGGAAAGGTCAGTGTGTAATGATACAAAGCCAGCTTTTGTGACCTGAACAATGAGAATTCCCCCTCTGGATGAATTAGGACTCACACACACCAGCATAGCGGAGTCTCTGTGTCTGTCTCCACCCTCTAGATCTAGTGGTAATTGCTGTGCCCAAAGGCTCCCAGGCAGTGGTGGAAAAAGTACTCAATATTGTCATACTTGAGTAAAAGTAAAGATACCTTTTTTTACTAGAAAATGTGTGAAAGTCCCCTGTAAAAGTGTTTAAAAAAAAAAATTCTTAAGTAACAAAAGTCAATGTAATTGCTAATGTATACTTAAGTATCAAAAGTGTAAATGATTTCAAATTCCTTATATTAAGCAAACCAGATGGATAGCCAGGGCCACACCCCAACAAATACAAACAAAGCATCTGTGTTCAGTGAGTCCACCAGATAAGAGGTAGTAGAGATAACTAGGGTGCGTGAATTGGACAATGTTCATGTCATGCTAAGCATTAAAATGTAACAAGTGCTTTTGTGTGTCAGGGAAAATGTATGGAGTAAAAAGTACATTATTTTCTGTAGGAATGTAATGAGGTAAAAGCTGTCAAAAATATACATTTTAAAGAACAGATATGCCCAAAAACTACTTAAGTAAAAATACTTATAGTACTACTTAAGTAGTTTACATCACTACTTCCAGGCCCAGCTGTTGTCTTTAAATGTTGTTGTGTTATGGCTCGGTGAAACACAATGTTCTGTTTAGTCTAAATACCTAACTGCTAACAGACAACTAGGGTTTGGCAGTGCACAAACTCAGCCACCACAGATGTGATGTTTGGTGCGTCACTTTCTACCCACATTTCCAACGTGTGGCACAGGGGGATTAACGTACCCGTATCACAGGAGCAGGAAAGATATATCCTGCAGGATAAATGACCACCCACCCTTTATCGTTGGCATCAAGAGAATAATTGCCAGTCCAGGAAGATCTTGAACAGATATGGCACAGAGAGTGAGTGAGTGAGAAAGAGAGGGAAACTGAGGTTTTGGGAGGGAGAGAGGGGGAGAGAGCTCAACCTTCTTCCTCCTCTCTGAGATCACCATCACTTTAAAGGCATCCTCATTCGGGAAGAGAGAAAGAAAGAGCATACACAAGTAATTTCTCTTGACATCCCCAAGCCATTGTTTTCTGAGCGAGATGCGTTTCATTTTCCCAGTCAGTCACCACAATGGCAAACATCACTCCATAGATTTTGCTCAGGTTTTCAACGCTGAGTTGAATGTCATTGAGAGAACATTTAAAAAAAGTCTGTAATCTGTTTTTTTCTTGTGCCGTAACTGACTACAGATCAGTAAAAACAAAGCAATCTGAATGCGTGTAACTGACCTTTTGTTGTGATCAGAGTATATGTAACTGATTACATCTAATCATTTACTCCCTAACCCTGTGTGCAAATAGCTCACTTCTGTCTGTCACCTGACCCCTGACAGTCTCCACATCGGGCCCTTTAATATGCATGCATAATGCAACGTGCCTCCCTAGCCCTTGGCTGATCGTTTCCATATTGTGAGATTCCTGAAAACACTTCTCTCGTGTAGAAAGCTGTTTTAGATTAAACGTCTCAGATGGAAATAGATAGAGGTGATCCAGGGACACTTTCCAAACCTAACTCTAAAAAAGGCCCTTTTAACCTGATTGTTACTACCCATAAATCTCCAGTTATGGTTATGGTGGATCAGACATCACCATGAGCCATGCCCGCATAACAGCTGGAAGCATGATGCCACACTGTTAGTCCTATTGACTTCTGGTTGCCCTCCGTCTTCAATAAGAGGTGGCGCAATCGGCTGAAGTCTTGCAAGCTGATCAATCGATGGCTCAGGACTCATTTGTTGAATTATTTACTGACTTTGCTAGCAGGGGTCCTTACCAGCTGGTGGTTTGTTTGGGGAATATATTTATTCGTCGGTCTGGTGAATGATGGAGCTGCAGGGAAGTGGCTGTGTTTACAGAGGTTAGTCATAGAGAGAGGAGTGATGTATTAACATTTACAGACCTCATTTCAAAATGCATATTCACTGAAATAATATCCAATGTACTCTAGTTAGTCCATTTATTTTACATTAGCCTCTATGTTGTGTAATGTACAGTCAGATCCCAAATTATTGGCACCCTTGAAAAAATTAATAATACAAATATTGAGCAACATTGTATGCCAGTTTTACTAGTACAGTTGGTCTGATAAAGAGATTTAGTTTACAATTTGACCTCTTATCTGTGAAAAAGATAGAGTTCAAAATTATTGCCACCCCTGCCTGTTTTCAATATGCCGGCACCCTCCCCTTGTGAGGATATGACAAATTGGAAAACACATTGGGAGGGATCTTAGACCAGGGGTTCTCAAGCTTTTTAGGGCCATGAACTCCTTTTGTGATAGCAAATTCTTCATGGACCCCCTCATAATCAGAAAACCACCCGAGTGACATAAAAATAGCATACAAGGAGTTGCATTTTGACTTTGGCAGTGCATGGCCAGACAACGTTTTGGGAAGTTTTTGTTGCAATTTTCAATCTGTCTCTTTTTCATGGGACAGATATTTTTGTTGTTGCAGCTTCAAGGCTAATGTCCTGCATTTCTACACATTTTGCCATGAGGTAGAACACATTTCATAATTTTTCATGTTTAGTTTGGAGTCTTCTGGAGAGTAGATGTGCTCTTTGAAAGAGGGAACCAACCCACTTCCATTACCTCCACCTGGTTAACACATGCCCATTTATCTGACAGGCCCAGACGAATAGCCTACCTGTAATGTGCCTCTCACCTCATTGACCCACAATCCTGTCCCTCTCCCATGCGTCCCCCATTTGCCCTCTAGAGAACTACCAACATGAAAAAATACTGCAGAGTACTGAAGTATACTGTAAAATAAAAACTACACACTGTAGTATCCCTCGATCATGTGCAGTACTTACTATAGAATGTAGTAGTATATTGTAAAATACTACAGTATTATCTGAAAAAAACACAATACTACAGTAATGTCTGCAAAAAAACTACAGTCTGTGAAAACACTACTTTTTTTTACTGCAGTATTTAATTTGCATATACCCTGCCCATTCCCCTCCCCATATCGCAAATTATACCAGCCATAACTGTGAAACCTACATGTGAAGTGTAGACCATATTGTGTTCCCTACAGGTAATTGAAAAGAGCAGAAACTCGGGGCCTCCCGGGTGCTGTACTGCAGCGCCAGCTGTGTCACCAGAGACTCTGTGTTCGCGCCCAGGCTCTGTCGTAACCGGCCGCGACCAGGAGGTCCGTGGGGCGACGTACAATTGGCATAGTGTCGTCCAGGTTAGGGAGGGTTTGGCCGGTAGGGATATCCTTGTCTCATCGCGCACCAGCGACTCCTGTGGCTGGGCGCAGTGCACGCTAACCGGGTTGGATGCGCGCTGTGTTAAGAAGCAGTGCGGCTTGCTTGGGTTGTGTTTTGGAGGACGCATGGCTTTCAACCTTCGTCTCTCCAGTACGGGAGTTGTAGTGATGAGACAAGATAGTAACTACTAACAATTGGATACCACGAAAAGGGGGTAAAAACTTTAATAAACGAACACAAAAAAAGAGCAGACACTCTGAACAGACTCCAGTCCTTTTATTTAACTAGGCAAGTCAGTTAAGAACAAATTCTTATTTTCAACGCCGTTCCTAGGCCAACATTGAAAATAAGAATTTGTTCTTAACTGACTTGCAGAACGACAGTACCTTGTCAGCTCAGGGATTTGAACTTGCAACCTTCTGGTTACTAGTCCAATGCTCTAACCACTAGGCTACCCTGCCACCCCAGTCCTACAGGTTCTGGAATATTTGCTCGTTTAGTATTTCTCCAGTAAGTGTCCTGAAGGAGAAAGCCTCCACGTCTGTGTCAAAGTTAATACAACAAAAACACTATCGTAAATTCTACAGTAATGTCCGCAAAGACACTACATAAAATACTACAGTTTAGTGTAGTTACATGTTTACTGTGTGTTAGGGGATGCATTTCTCTCTTGTTTTGGAGTTTCTGGATTATTTGCATATTGCTCAAAATCTGTAGTAGATAAACCAGTTTACTTTTAAAATGGCGTTTACCAAACATCTAAGTGATCAGCAATTAAGAGCAGTTGGATTTGGTAATAATTACATTATTTTAACATAAGAAAAGCAAATCATATCAAAAGTAATTTGAGCATTTGAATTGTACTATATTTGCACATTATTTATTTTATTCTTCAAGCTCTGTCAAGTTGATTGTTGATCATTGCTAGACAGCCATTTTTAAGTCTTGCCATAGATTTTCAAGCTGATTTTAAGTCAAAACTGTAACTAGGCCACCCAGGAACATTCAATGTGAGCTTGGAAAGCAACTCCAGTGTATATTTGGCCTTGTGTTTCAGCTTATTGTCCTGCTGAAAGGTGAAGTCATCTCCCTGTGTCTGGTGGAAAGCAGACAACCAGGTTTCCCTCTAAAATGTTGCCTTTTTTAGTAGCTCCATTCCATTTCTTCTTTTTTCATCGTGAAAAACGATTACAAGCATAACATAACCCAAACATAGCACTTTATATTCAGGACAGTAAATTAATTGCTTTCGTCACATTTTTTGCAGTATTACTTTAGTGCTTTGTTGCAAACTGGATGCATGGAATATTTTAATTCTGTACAGGCTTCCTTCTTTTTACTTTGTCAATTAGGTTAGTATTGTGGAGTAACTACAGTGTTGTTGATCCATCCTCAGTTTTGTCCTATCACAGCCATTAAACTCTAACTATTTTAAAGTCACCATTTGCCTCATCTTAAAATCCATGGGCTGTTTCCTTCCTTTCCAGCAACAGAGTTAGGAAGGATGCCTGTATCTTTGTAGTGACTGGGTGTATTGATACACCATCCAAGGTGTTATTAATAACTTCACCATGCTCAAAAGGATATTTAATGTCTGCTTCTTCTTTTTTTTACCCATCTACCAATCCTTCTTTGCGAGGCATTGGAAAACCTCCCTTGTCTGTGGTTCACTGCTCGACTGCGGGATCTTACAGATAATTGTATGTGTGGGTACAGAGATGAGGTAGTTATTCAAAAATAATTGTTATGCACTATTATTGCACACAGAGTGAGTCCATGCAACTTATTATGTGACTTATTAAGCACGTTTTTACTTCTGAACTTATTTAGGCTTGCCATAGTAAAGGGGTTGATTACTTATTGACTCGAGACATTTCAGCTTTTCATTTTCTATTAATGAGTAAATATATAAAAATAAAACAAATATTTCACTTTGATATTATGGGGTATTGTGTTTAGGCCAGTGACAAAAAAAGATCTCAATTTAATCCATTTAAATTCAGGCTCTAACACAACAAAATGTGAAAAAAGTCAAGAAGTGTGAATACTTTGTTCTTGCCGAAAACTGAAAATACCCACAGCTTTTTATCAGGTTGTAAATTGACTAAATGGGCAATAAAACACAATCCTTTTTTTCCAGTGATGGTTTTATCAGTCAACTTAATTTATGTCTGAAAAGGGATGTCAACTGGATCTGTGAGATAAGGCACTAGCTAGCTGCTAAAGCTCTCCAGAGGCACGTCCCTGCTGTGTGTGATGCAAGACCAGCTCAGTGTTGCAGGCTGGTGTGGGAGGTGAAGTGTGGCTTTATGGATGAGATTAGGGGAGATTTATGACCGATGGGAAGTTTCATAGCACTTAATCTGACTATGCTGCTCAAATGATTGAGAATGTGAAATCTCCCTCTGTCTCTTTTCTTTCCCACGCATGCTACACCACACACAAACCCGTCACTCAATTTCTATACTCATTTTATCCTCCTTTGGCTCATATACATTTTTCCAGAGACTTGTTCATCAATCAACACAGAGGTTGTTGGCACAGTGTTGTCTGCACCTTTAAGCACCACACCTTTGAGGATTTGTCCCTCTGTTTTCTTTTGCTGGTGTTTGACTGCTGTAAGACAGCAGAATCCTGGTTCAAATTACACTACATGACCAGAAATATGTGGACACCTGCTTGTTGAACATCTGATTCCAAAATCATGGGCATTAATATGGAGTTTACCCAAGTCCCCACCCCTTTGCTTCTATAACAGCCTCCACTCTTCTGGGAAGGCTTTCCACTAGATGTTGGAACATTGCTGTGGGGACTTGCTTCTATTAAGCCACGATCATTAGTGGTTAGGCCTGACTCGCAGTCTGCGTTCCAATTCATCCCAAAGGTGTTCGATGCGGTTGAGATCGGGGCTCTGTGCATGCCAGTCAAGTTCTTCCAATGACAGTGGCCCGGGAAGCTAGCATCCTTGTTGGAAAGCTGGCATCCTATGACGGTGTCACGTTGAAAGTCGCTGAGCTCTTCAGTAAGGGCATTCTACAGTAAGGGCATTCTATTCTGTCAGTGTTTGTGTATGGAGATTGCATGGCTGTGTGCCTGATTTTATTCACCTGTCAGCGATAGGTGTGGCTGAAATAGCCAAATCCACCCATTTAAAGTGGTGTCCACATACTTTTGTGTATATATAGTGTACGTAGAGGAGGTTGCAGCAGGACCGTAGATGGTTGAATTTTGTCAAAGAGTGGAGGACAAAGACTGTGAGAGGGTTTAGAAGAAATATGGCATACACAGAGAGCGATGTGAGCAGGAGAAATTCAAGTTAGAGGCAATCGGAGGGGAGAGAGCGAGAGCGAGATGCTATCAGATGGAGCACAGCTGGCTTGTGTAGAGTCCACCGTGGCAGCTGCTAGCACAAAGTGATGCCCTCCGTCTCATCCAGGAAGCAGTAGTCAATTAGATCTGACTCTGTATTATTTTCCTGTACCGTCACCTGTTTTCCCAACTCTGAGATAAAAGCATGAGCATCTATTTGATGCTGCATTTTGTTGTGGCTGTAGACTGGTGTAACCATTTCACTTTTGTGGGAACTCAACTCGTCACAGGTGTATTTGGACAGCGTGCAAAACTAAGATCCACCTTGGTGCAAACAAGAGCAGTCAATGTTTACAGTAATCACTTTAGTGCAATTTTCACAAGTATCTGGTACGTTTTAACAAATCTAAGCACAAATCGAAACAGATCAATGGCTCATGCTTCAAAACTATAAGCAGGTTTTCAGTTGACAGTTCAACAAACAAACTGTCACTTGTTCACTGCACCAAATCACTCAACTTTAATTTGGTTAAATATTAAATCTAAGGATCTGCTTTTCAAATTGCAATATTCACTTTCATTTTGAGATTATTTTTCTTGTCATTTGTTAACGATACAATTAACTCAGTGGTTACTAAAATGGGAAGAGGTCTGTCCATGACAAGACGTTCCTCTACTTTATCTCAGTCAACCAGATAGGCCCTAGTTTAATTACACCTGGACTACTGTCCCGTTTGGTCTTGTGCGGCAAAGAAGGACATATAGGCAAATTGCAGTTGGTCCAAAACATTGCAGCACGTATTGCACTTAGATGTACACGGAGGGCGAATGTCAATGACATGCATGTCAATCTCTCCTGGCTCGAAGTTGAGGAGAGATTGACATGCATCACTATTTGGGTTTTGTGCAAGGGGTTGATGTGTTGAAGGTACCGAACTGTCTGCAAGCAGAGGTCTCGTCACAGTCCCCAGGTCCAGAACAGAGGCTGAGAAACACATTAGTGCCCCCCAGGTAACTCAAGCTGGCAATAAAACCAGATAAAAAATAACAGATAAAAGAACACTTATAGACATTTTTTGCATTTTATTATGTATGTGATGCGTGGTTGAGATAGGACTATGATGTGTGGTTGTCTTGCCTGACTATTTTAAGATAAATGCACTAGCTGTGGGTCATAAATATTCTGTTAAATACAATAGCGTACCACCATCTTTCTGACCATGGATCAGACATGCAATGATTTCAATCCAGACCTACGGTACCAGTCAAAAGTTGGAACACACCGACTCATTCAAGGGTTTTGCTCTATTTTTTACTAAACGAATCAAAATATATTTTAGCAACCCTTTGCCTTGATGACAGCTTTGCTCACTCTTGGCATTATCTCAACCAGCTTCATGAGATAGTCACCTGGAATGCATTTCAATTAACATGTGTGCTTTGTTTACAGTTAATTTGTGGAATTTCTTTCCTTCTTAATGCATTTCAGCCAATCAGTTGTGTTGTGACAAGGTAGGGTTGGTATACAGAAGATAGTCCTATTTGGTAAAAGACTAAGTCCATATTATGGCAAGAACAGCTCAAATAAGCAAAGAGAAAGTCCATCATTACTTTAAGACATGAAGGTCCATCATTATGGAAAATTGAAACGGGCACTCATGAGGACTGCCACAGGAAAGGAATACCCAGAGTTACATCTGCTGCAGAGGATAAGTTCATTAGAGTTAACTCGACCTCAGATTGCAGTCCAAATAAATGCTTCACTGAGTACAAGTAACGCGGAGTGCCTGGTTCAGCCCTTAGCCGTGGTATATTGGCCATATACCACAGTTCCCTGAGATGCCTTACTGCTATTATAAACTGGTTGCCAACGTAATTAGAGCAGTAAAAATCTGTTTTGTCATACCCATGGCATATGGTCTGATATACCACAGCTGTCAGCCAATCAGCATTCAGAGCTCGAACCCCGCAGTTTATAAAATATATTCCACTCATTATCTGAATTCCATAGATACATTTTAAGCTGATGCATTTCAAGCAGAGGGGCCGGCGATACTGTATCAGTTGACAAGTCACATAAGAAAAGGTGATCTTGTACTATGTGGCATGGGACAGAAATGTTTTTACAGTAGCCAACTGCTTTACAATACCCTATGTCTGATTTGTCCTATGTGTGTACTGTATAAGGATAATGAAAATGAGACGGACATATTTCTCAACATGCCCACAATCTGCCTTTGGATATACAGTTGAAGTTGGAATTTTACATACACTTAGGTTGGAGTCATTACAACTTGTTTTTCAACCACTTCACACATTTCTGGTTAACAAACTATAATTTTGGCAAGTCGGTTAGGACATCTACTTTGTGCATTACATAAGTCATTTTTTCCAGCAATTGTTTACAGACAACACTTATAATTCACTTTATCCCAATTCCAGTGGGTCAGAAGTTTACATACACTAAGTTGACTGTGCCTTTAAACAGCTTGGAAAATTCCAGAAAATGATGTCATGGCTTTAGAAGCTTCTGATAGGCTAATCGACATTTGAGTCAATTGAAGGTGTACATGTGGATGTATTCCAAGGCCTACCTTCAAACTCAGTGCATCTTTGCTTGACATCATGGGAAAATCAAAAGAAATCATCCAAGATCTGAGAACATTTTTTGTAGACCTGGTTCATCCTTGGGAGCAATTTCCAAATGCCTGAAGGTACCACGTTCATCTGTACAAACAATAGTACGCAAGTATAAACACCATGGGACCATGCAGCCATCATACCGCTCTGGAAGGAGACGCGTTCTGTCTCCTAGAGATGAACGTACTTTGGTGCGAAAATTGCAAATCAATCCCAGAACAACAGAAAAGGACCTTGTGAAGTTGCTGGAGGAAACAGGTACAAAAGTATCTATATCCACAGTAAAACGAGTCCTATATCGACATAACCTGAAAGGCCGCTCAGAAAGGAAGAAGCCACTGCTCCAAAACCGCCATAAAAAAAGCCAAATTAAGCTTTGCAACTGCACATGGGGACAAAGACTGTACTTTTTGGAGAAATGTCCTCTGGTCGGATGAAACAAAAAATAGAACTGTTTGACCATCGTTATGTTTGGAGGAAAAAGGGGAGAATTGCAAGCCGGAAAACAACATCCCAATCGTAAAGCACGGGGTTGGCAGCATCATGTTGTGGGGGTGCTTTGCTGCAGGAGGGACTGGTGTACTTCACAAAATAGATGGCATCAAGTGGAAGGAACATTATGTGGATATATTCAAGCAACATCTCAAGAAATCAGTCAGAAAGTTAAAGCTTGGTCGCAAATGAGTCTTCCAAATGGACAATGACCCCAAGTATACTTCCAAAGTTTTGGCAAAATGGCTTAAGGACCACAAAGTCAAGGTATTGGAGTGGCCATCACAAAGCCCTGACCTCAATCCTATAGACAATTTGTGACCAGAACTGACATGACTCCTTGCTGTCCCCAGTCCACCTGGCCGTGCTGCTGCTCCAGTTTCAACTGTTCTGCCTTATTATTATTCGACCATGCTGGTCATTTATGAACATTTGAACATCTTGGCCATGTTCTGTTACAATCTCCACCCGGCACAGCCAGAAGAGGACTGGCCACCCCACATAGCCTGGTTCCTCTCTAGGTTTCTTCCTAGGTTTTGGCCTTTCTAGGGAGTTTTTCCTAGCCACCGTGCTTCTACACCTGCATTGCTTGCTGTTTGGGGTTTTAGGCTGGGTTTCTGTACAGCACTTTGAGATATCAACTGGTGTACGAAGGGCTATATAAATACATTTGATTTGATTTGATGTGCGAGAAAGGAGGGCTACAAACCTGACTCAGTTACACCAGCTCTGTTAGGAGAAATGGGCCAAAATTCACCCAACTTATTGTGGGAAGCTTGTGGAAGGCTACCTGAAACGTTTGACCATTTAAAGGCAATGCTACCAAATACTAATTGAGTGTATGTAAACTTCTGACCCACTGGGAATGTGATAAAAGAAATAAAAGCTGAAATTAATCATTCTCTCTACTATTATTCTGACATTTCACATTCTTAAAATAAAGTGGTGATCCTAACTGACCTAAGACAGGGAATTTTTACTAAGATTCAATGTCAGGAATTGTGAGAAACTGAGTTTAAATGTGTTTGGCTAAGGTGTATAATGTAAATGTAAATGTGTATGTAAACTTCTGACTTCAACTGTATATATATTTGTTTTAATTGCATGTCAAGTTATATTTAAATACTGCATAGACAATTATATTTACCATCCACTACTCTTTCTATTCAGCAATTGAAAAATAACAGTTTTGTAGTGTGTATCTTGTATGTTTTGCTATTTCATTAAATGTTAGTTAAAATGACTAAATGGTGAGCCTATCATTATCTGATGTATTGCTATCTAAACAAAATGTTCTCATGGTATTTCACGGAAAACTTTGATTTGCATGAATGACTCAAAGGTGAAAGATGTGAAACCCCAATTCACAATCAAAGGTTCTGAACCTAAGACTGGGGGCATTACAAATGTTATCAGTTTAAGAGTTTTGAACTTGGAGTTTTGAAAATATACCACTTACATTTGAAAAATGTGCCAAAGTGATAACTGCAAGAAAGCAGAGTTCAAATTGCACCTACTGTATGTAACAACCAAATCACAATGAATCAATCCCTTATTACAACCAATTGGTTTCTATTGCAAATATTGATTAAGCAGCTGGAGAACAGTTGTTCAACATTGTTGTGTAAATACTGCTGACGTTCATATACGTTGTTGGGGTAGTCCGTAGTAAAGAAAAGCTGTACGACAGGATTTACAGGTGTAGAACAATAGGCCACATGTATGAGGTGTTGGTTCACCCTCCTTATGCCAGGACATGATCTAATGAAGTCTGCCACTTGTGTTTTTTCATCAGAAATTGTTGCTTTTAAGAGACGGTGTGAAAAATTACTGTCCTCAAGAGATTTTATTAATATATTTTAGATGTGTATGAAAAATATATATATACAATATTGTTTACCTGGAATAAAATGTTTGTATCCTGTATATTTCACTGTGATATGTGGTTGTTTCACCTTGCGATCTTAAGATGAAGACACTAACTGTACGTTGCTCTGGATAAAAGCATCTGCAAAGTGACTAAAATGTCAAATGTAAATGTAACATTTTTATATTGATGTCGCAAATGTATAATTTGTACATTTCTTTATTAAAAATATAGTTATTTGTTACATTTGACTGTGTTAAACCGAGCAGTAATACTTTAGTCTCATAATAGCACCGGAGTGTTTGATTGTTGGAGTGTTTGTTTGCAATATTTGTAACTTATTTTGTACATAATGTTTCTGCAACCATCTCTTATGACCGAGAAGAGCTACTAGATATCAGAACAGTGATTACAAACCTCGTACTGGAAGATGTTTCTTTAAAAAGTTGGACACAAAGGATTTACTTCAGACACCCGACAAGGCCCAAATCCACGTGATTCGCATGAGAAAGCGATGGAAATATCGGGGACGTAGCTCGGGGTGCCTTGTAAGGATCTGACTGCGAGTTGGTAATCTGCCTCTACCATCAGTGCTATTAGCCAACGTACAATCATTGGATAACAAAATTGGCGAACTACGATCACGAACATCCTACCAACGGGACATAAGGCATTACAGTTAATGTTTCCCCGAGTCGTGGCTGAACGACGACATGAATAACATACAACAGCCGCCTCCGGTAAGACAAGGGGTGGCGGTCTGTGGATATTTGTAAACAACCGCTGGTGCATGAAATCTAATAAGGAAGTATCAAGGTTTTGCTCACCTGAAGTAGAGTGTCTCATGATAAGCTGTAGACCACACTATTTAGCAAGAGTTTACTATATATATTCTTCGTAGTTGTCTATTTCCACCACAAACCGATGCTGGCACTAAGTTCACACTCAATGAGCTGTATACGGCCATAAGCAAACAGGAAAATGCTCATCCAGAGGCTGCGCACCTAGTGATGCTCTTTGAGGACCGCGTGGTGCCAGGAAACAACCTCTTCCCTCAACTTGAACAAGACAAAGGAGATGATTGTGGACAACAGGAAAGGAGGACTGAGCACGCCCCCTTATTCTCATCGACGGGGCTGTTGTGGATCAGGTTGAGAATTTCAAGTTCCTTGGTGTCCACATGACCAACAAACTACCATGGTCCAAACACATCAAGACACTCCTGAAGATGGCACGACAAAGCCTCCTCAGAGGACTGAAAAGATTTGGCATGGGTCCTCAGATCCTCAAAAGGTTCTACAGCTGCACCATTGAGAGCATCCTGGCTGGTTGCATCACTGCCTGGTATGGCAACTGCTCGGCCTCCAACCGCAAGGCACTACAGAGGGTAGTGCGTACTGCCCAGTACATCACTGGGGCCCAGCTTCCTGCCGTCCAGGACCTCTATACGAGGTGGTGTCAGAGGAAGGCCCTAAAAATTGTCAGACTCCAGCCACCCTAGTCATAGACTGTTCTCTCTGTTATCGCACGGCAAGTGGTACTGGAGTACCAAGGCTAGGTCCAAAAGGCTTCTTAACAGCTTCTACCCCCAAGGAATATGACTCCTGAACAGCTAATCAAATGGCTACCCAGACTATGTGCATTGTCCCCACCCCCTTTTACGCTGCTGCTTCTCTGGTTATTATCTATGCATAGTCACTTTAACTCTACCTACATGTATATATTACCTTGACTAACCTGTGCCCCTGTACATTGACTCTGTACCGGTACCCCCTGTATATAGCCTCTCTACTGTTATTTTACTGTTGCTCTAAAGTAAAAAAAAAAAAAAAAAAAAAAACGTTTTTTATAAATCTATTTTTTACTTATTTATTAAAACTGCATTGTTGGTTAAGGGTTTGTAAGTAGGCATGTGACATATACAATTTGAATGGATTTATTTATCTGAGAGTGTGGTGGATATGTAGCATTTTGCAACAAAAAAAAACATGATTATTTGTCTCTTTTGAAAATTTTATATTTTAAACAAATACATGTCTGTCATTGAACAACCCCATGCCATGATTTGATAGTGGGAAAAATGAACTGATCTCCTTCATAATTTCTCTAAAGAATAAAAGCACATTTACCAACATTTCTGAATGTTGTTGTTGTTTTTTTTACTCATGTCCTATTGGATTATAGAAAAAAACTTAGTAATTTCTGGGTTTCATATCAGCTTTTAAATGTTTCCCTAAATCATTGACAAAACTGTGGGAGGTTTTGTGGATTTCCTTATGTTACGGGCAGGATTAATACCCAGGTCTCCCACAGGAGACGCGGATGTTTTGACCTCTAGACCATGGGGAAATTCATTATTGTCAAAGGGTGACAGAGATTTTGAAGATGCAAGAAGGATTACTGTAGTTCATCACAGAAATATGAGCCTGTCTCATGTCAGTTAAACTTACACCCTTTGTAAAAGGACATGGGAATTCCAACAGTTAAAAAGAGTCATAAGGATTCACAATGGCATGTCCTATTGGAAAATTGGCTTAAATTAAATTCCCCAGCTACAAATACTATGTCATTGGAGTTCAATATCAGGTTAAGTTTCTCTGCATTTACTAAACAAGCATACCATTAAAACATGGTGCCCTTTTTGTTTTCATCTCTTACATTGTACATTTCAGATTTATTTAATGGCTGTTTAGGCAGTGTTTTTATTAAATCTCTGTTTATTAAATCTCTGATCATTCTAGAAGTCTCGGTTCATGTGGAGAATACATGTTCCGCCCCTAGAACTCTCAGAGCTAGAGAATGCGTACAGTGGGGACTGCACGATTCTAAGGAAATAATTGGAACCATGCATCCAGGAACTCATGGCGGAATTTGTTGGTTTGGGTTTTATGAACCACTGACCCATAGATGGTATTTACTAGTACGCTTCAGCTAAAAGCCCTCTCACCCCCTTGCACATCCCATTACTGGCCTTGCCAAAACTACTTATGTGCCCCCTGCCCCTAAAAGGAGCCAAGGGAGCACCATTATGTTCCCTTGAAATTCAGCTGAATTATTACATACTCAATTTAACATTGCTAAATACATAACAATAAACAACCAAGCATAGTTGCTCTAACATCGGACTGTTGGTTTTTAACTACATCCCTTCAGGGATGTGTGTAGCTGCCTCTGTGTTGTATTTAAAGGGGAGGTTTAGTGAAACCATTAGGTTTAGTGAAAAAATCCGTAATAAAGAGGTCGAGAGGGTAATGGGTGGGTGGACATTGCACAGGACATTTCCCTGAAGTGGGCATTGAGAGTTCTCAACAATTATTTTCATATCCATTACACTGTGCATACACCGGTTGAATCAACGTTGTTTCCATGTCATTTCAATTAAATGTACATTGGTTCAATGTGGAACAGACGTTGAACTGATGTCTGTGCCAAGTGGGATGTCATCTACGTCACAGATGTATGTTAATCAGGAATTGTGTGTTTGGATCATACTTTATGTCCCTGATCAATCACCTCAGGTGTCTGTTGAGTGCCCTCAAAGCTCATCATTAAGCTATGGACCCTGGGACTAAACACTTCCCTCTGCAACTGGATCCTGGACTTCCTGACGGGCCGCCCCCAGGTGGTAAGGGTAGGCAACAACACATCTGCCACGCTGGGATTGAGTTATTCGAACTCAATCAGCATGGCAGAGTTATCTCCAGCCTTGTCCTCGTCAACAGTCACACCTGTGTTATTACTAAAGAGAGAATCTCTGAAATGATGTCAGCTGGTCCTTTTGTGGCAGGGCTGAAATGCAGTGGAATTTTTGGGGGGGATTCAGTTCATTTGTATGGTAAAGAGGGACTTTGCAATTAATTTCAATTCATCTCACTCTTCATAAGATTCTAGAGTATATGCAAATTGCCACCATACAAACTGAGGCAGCAGACTTTGTTGAAATTAATATTTGTGTCATTCTCAACTTTTGGCCACGACTGTACAAGTACACCCCCTGGACTTGTACAGGGGGTGGACGCTAGTCTATCACAGCCCCTATCACACCCCCAATATATCTCCTTAAAGTAATTGCAGTGTTTCCAGCTATCTATTAAATATGATCTATAATTACTTACAATATAAGTAAAAAACGTTCTATAAAATGGTCATTATTAACCTTTCACTGCAATGGGCTAAATCAGGGTCAGACAGAGTGTTTCTTGATAGTCTTAAACAAATCTACTTTGAATGAAATTCACTGACTACAGCTCAGCCAAGTCTAGGACCGAAAGGCTCCTTAACAGCTTCTACGCCCAAGCCATAAGACTGCAGAACAATTAATCAAATGGCCACCGGACTATTTACAACTAACCTGTAACCCTGTAACTAACCTGTATCCTTCGATGGAGTCAGTACCGGTACCCCCTGTATATAGCCTCGTATTGTTATTTTGTTACTTAAAAAATATATATATTTCATTTATTTGATAAATAATTTCTTAACTCTTTCTTGAACTGCACTCTTGGTTAAGGACTTGTAAGTAAGCATTTCAAGGTCTACACTTGTTTTCGGCGCATGTGACAAAGTTTTATTTTATTTTAACACGCCCCTGTATTACCTCTGTAGTAGTGTCTTGAGGTGATGTGCAGGGAGAAGTTTGGTGTGTTCTGGAAGCCATTAGTCATGGAGAACCTTAACGAGAGTCTCCATGTCAGGGCTTGTGAAGTGGGTACAGTGACAGATTGTGCAGTCTCTGTGCTGTAACAAAGTTTTAATTGTAAAAGACATGGAACATCAGCAAAAAAAGGAAAGTTCTCTCACTGTCAACTGTTTATTTACAGCAAACTTAACATGTGTAAATATTTGTATGAACATAAGATTCAACAATTGAGACATAAACTGAACAAGTTTCACAGACACAGAAATGGGAAGTAAGTCAGTATCTGGTGTGACCACCAGCTGCATTAAGTACTGCATTGCATCTCCTCCTCATGGACTGCACCAGATTTACCAGTTCTTGCTGTGAAATGTTACCCCACTCTTCCACCAAGGCACCTACCTGCAAGTTCCCAGACATTTCTGGGGGGAATGGCCCAAGCCCTCACCCTCCGACCCAACAGGTCCCAAAAGTGCTCAATGGGATTTAGATCCGGGCTCTTTGCCGGCCATTGCAGAACACTGACCTTCCTGTCTTGCAGGAAATCATGCACAGAACGAGCAGTATGGCTGGTGCCATTGTCATGCTGGAGGGTCATGTCAGGATGAGCCTGCAGGATGGGTACCACATGAGGGAGGAGGATGTCTTCCCTGTAATGCACAGCGTTGAGATTGCCTGCAATGACAACAAGCTCAGTCCGATGCTGTGACACACTGCCACAGACCATGACGGACCCTCCACCTCCAAATTGATTCTGTTCCAGAGTACAGGCCTCGTGTAACGCTCATTCCTTCAATGATTAAATGCGAATCCGACCATCACCAATGGTGAGACAAAACCGTGACTCGTCAGTGAAGAGCACTTTTTGCCAGTCCTGTCTGTTCCAGCGTCGGTGAGTTTGTGCCAATAGGCAACGTTGTTGCTGGTGATGCCTGGTGAGGACCTGCCTTACAACATGTCGATAAACCCTCAGTCCAGCCTCTCTCAGCCTATTGCGGACAGTCTGAGCACTGATGGAGGGATTGTGCGTTGCTGGTGTAACTCGGGCAGTTGTTGCCATCCTGTACCTGTCCCGCAGGTGTGATGTTCTGATGTACCGGTCCTGTGCAGGGGTTGTTACACGTGGTCTGCCACTGCGAGGACAATCAGCTGTCTGTCCTGTCTCACTGTAGCTCTGTCTTAGGCGTCTCACAGTACTGACATTGTAATTTATTGCCCTGGCCACATCTGCAGTCCTCATGTCTAAGGCATGCCTAAGGCACATTCACACAGATGAGCAGGGACCCTGGGCATCTTTCTTTTGGTGTTTTTCAGAGTCAGTAGAAAGGCCTTTTTATAACGTCCTAAGTTTTCATAACTATGACCTTAATTGCCTAACGTCTGTAAGCTGTTAGTGTCTTAACGACTGTTCCACAGGTGCATGTTCATTAATTGTTAATGGTTCATTGAACAAGCATGGGAAACAGTGTTTAAACCCTTTACAATGAAGATCGGTGAAAAAAAAGGATCCATTATTTTACCAGGTAAGTTGACTGAGAACACATTCTCAGCAACAACCCAGGGAATAGTTACAGGGGAGAGGAGGGGGATTAATGAGCCAATTGTAAGTTGGGGATTATTAGGTGACCGTGATGGTTTGAGAGCCAGTTTGGGAATTTAGCCAGGACACCAGGGGTAACACCCCTACGATAAGTGCCATGGGATCTTTAATGACCTTAGAGAGTCAGGACACCAGTTTAACATCCCATCCGAAAGACAGCACCCTACACAGGACAGTGTCCCCAACCACTGTCCTGGGGCATTGGGATATTTTTTTATTTCATTTTTAGACCCGAGGAAAGAGTGCCTCCTACTGGCCCTCCAACACCACTTCCAGCAGCATCTGGTCTCCCATCCAGGAACAGACCAGGACCAACCCTGCTTAGCTTCAGAAGCAAGTCAACAGTGGTATGCAGGGTGCTATGCTGCTGGCAAATTATCTTTGAAAGACAGAGGCTGGACTGAGGGCTTGTAGGCCTGTTGTAAGGCAGGTCCTCACCAACAGAAGCCTGCTAAGCACATGTAAAGACGTTTCTTTTTTTGCTAAGTTTACCAGCTAGGTAATCACAGTTGTACATCAGAGTGACAGTCAACAAACCCTGTGGTTCTGATTTCTATCTATAGATTATAGGCTACAGAGGAAGTCACTCTGGAGGAGGTCTGGTGTTCCTCTGTGACCCCTCAAATATTCTCCCCTTTCTGCTATTTCCTACCAGGTTTCTTCTGGTCTAATTTTGGCACAAAACTGGAGAAAGCATTTTCAATCACAAAACAAACATGAGTGTTTTTATTGGGAAAGCTTCCTCCTTGTGTTAAAATATTTTCTCCTGATTTTCCTCTGTTGGGGTGTCTTGGTCAATCCAGGTCTGTTCTTGTCCCTTCCGGTCTGTGTCTGTATGTCCCAGTCCCACCCTGTATAGCTGGAGAAGATGGGCTATGATCTCTGCCCCATTTCCCACATCCTTTGTGACTCTTTGCCACACTTCCCTCCTTCCTTCTGGATGTGATTTGGGCCTCAGCTTTCTCCCATTATCGTCCCGTGAGTAAAAGAGTCTTGGCCGACATGGCACTGGCTATCCCGTCACTCTGTATCCAAACCAATCCCGTATGTGTGGTCAGAGCTCAATGGGGAATTAAAACCATAAAATTACTGTGAAATCATCCATAATTTTTTCACATTAATGCTAAGTGTATAATAGCAGTATAATTATTACCATGCATTTTGATGACGATGATTAAATATGATCGCTTAGTTCTTCACTCATGAATGTTGTATTTTAAATTATAACCTTATGATATTGAAGTCGGCGATGACCATCTCCTCGTCCCAATGCTTGTGGTTTTGTAAAATATTCATCATTATGAATATTTGTCCACTATACCATGGCCGTCATAGAATTATGAATGAGTCATTTATGAAAGTTGAAAGTTGCTCTGGTCATTAGATCTGAAAACCCCCTGAGAAGATCCAATGGTAAACACCTACCCAGCCTATTGCTGAAACCTTCTACTTTTGTATGTGCCAAGGCAGCAGCTACTCTTCCTGGGGTCCGAACACACCAAAGCACCCACATTACATATAAAGAAATAGACAAAACAGTGAACTATGTATGTACTGAATGAACTAAAGATAAAACGGAATAGCATATAACTTCCCTACACCACCACATATCCACAACACAAAATGTTCATTACCACCATACAACAATATCACAATGTGCGCGTATGTGTGTGTCTGCACCTTTTGTGTGTGTCTCTTAACAGTTATTTCATAAGGTGTATTTGTACCTGCTTTTTAAATCTCTGATTCTAATGCTTGCATCAGTTACCTGATGTGGAATAGAGTTCCATGTAGTCATCCCTCTATTTAGTACTGTGCGCCTTCCATAGTCTGTTCTGGACTTGGACTGTGAAGAGACCTCTGGTGACATGTCTTTTGGGGTATGCATGGGTGTCCGGTACATTCAGCTTGTCAACACCTCTTACAAAAACAAGTAATGATGAAGTCAATCTCTCTTCCACTTCGAGCCATGAGAGATTGACATGCATGTCATTTAATGTTAGCTCTCCGTGTACTTTCAAGGGCCAGCCGTTCTGCCCGGTTCTGAGCCAACTGCAATTTTCCAAAGTACCTCTTTGTGGCACCTGACCACACGACTGAACAGTAGTCCAGGTGCGACAAAACCAGGGCCTGTAGGACCTGCCCTGTTGATAGTGTTGTTAAGAAGGCAGAGCGTCACTTTATTATGGACAGACTTCTCCCCATCTTAGCTACTGTTGTATCAATATGTTTTGACTATGACAGTTTACAATCCAGGGTTACTCCAAGCAGTTTAGTCACCTCCAACTTGCTCAATTCTCACATTATTCATTACGAGACGTAGTTGAGGTGTAGGATTTAGTGAATGATTTGTCCCAAATACAATGCTTTTAGTTTTGGAAATATTTAGGACTAACTTATTCCTTGCTACCCATTTCGAAACTATCTGCAGCTCATTGTTAAGTGCTGCAATCGTTTCATTTCAGACACACTGACCTTACTCAAAGCCAGTGGCATGTTGTTAGTAAAGATTGAAAAAAGCAAGGGGCCTAAAGAGCTATCCTGGGGAATTCCTGATTCTACCTGGATTATGTTTGATAGGCTTTCATTAAAGAACACTGTTAGACAAGTAACTCTTTATCCACATTATAGCAAGGGGTGTAAAGCCATAACACATACGTTTTTCCAGCAGCCAACTATGATCGATAATGTCAAAAGCTGCACTGGAGTCCAAGACAGTCCCCACAATAATTGTATCATCAATTACTCAAAGCCAATCCATTTCTCTCAGCCAGTCATCAGTCATTTGTGTAAGTGCTGTGCTTGTTTAGTGTCCTTCCCTATATGTGTGCTGAAAGTCAGTTGTCAATATGTATACTGTGAAATAACATTATCTGGTCAAACACAATTTTTTCAGAAGTTTACTACGGGTTGGTAACAGGCTGTTTGGTTGGCTATTTGAGCCAGTAAAGGGGGCTTTACCAGTCTTGGGTAGTGGAATGACTTTAGCTTCCCTCCAGGCTTGAAGGCACACACTTTCTAGTAGGCTTAAATTGAAGATGTGGCAATATTGACCGCTATTATTCTAAGTAATTTTCCATCCAGATTGTCAGACCCTGGTGGCTGGTCATTGTTGATAGACAACAATAATTTTTTCACCTTTTCCACACTGACTTTACATAATTCAAAAGTACAATTTTTGTCTTTTCATAATTTGGTCAGATATACTTGGATGTGTAGTGTCAGCGTTTTTTGCTGGCATGTCATCCCTACTGACATTGCAACATGGCCAATATGTTGTTATTGTAAAACACCCAGTCTTCCTCTTTGGCAACCAGAAAGTGGTTCCACTTCCTCTTTTAATGTGGTTTCTATCAGCAGGTAATGTGAGGCTGGTACATAGCAGATTTGGCACTTTTCAATCTATTTGTTTATCTGGTTATGGGTCAGCCAGTGTATGTACTGTATATAGAGCCACATGCTTCTTCATGTCAAGTCTTAAAAAAAAAAAATGTTTTACAACCCCTGTCCTCAGTTGCCCTTAGTGGTAACAAAAGAGGACTTGGAACCTGAACAGGAGCTTTCTGGCTTTCTGAAAGGGAGAGTGCAAGACCACCGAGGTGAGAGAAAGTGGGAGTGGAAGGAGAGGAGAAGAGAAAGAGGGCTGAGCTTGTGAGAGGAGATCATCATAATGGCAACAATGGAAAACAGGAGAACATAAGAGGATGGAGAGACTTGTAAGGAGGGGAGCGATGGAGAATGAAACAGAGAGGGGGAGAAGAACGAGCGAGGGAACTGAACGAAGAGAAACGCAATTAAAAGGGGTTATTCTGAGTGGGTGTAAAGATGTCAAAGCCAAGCTGCCACAACACTCACTATATCACATCTGTGTCCGTGTGTGTGTGTGTGAGTGCAGATGTGTGCATACATGTTCCCAGGGCTCGAAAAACAAGACTTAAGTAGATGTTTTCAAAAACAATGTGATGGGAGAAAACATGGGTCTATAAAGTCAGAGAAGTGTCAAATTTACTGGAAAACATATGTTCTTTGTTACTTCAATAGGCATCTGTTATAAAGACTGCTTAACTATGTTTACCATACAAGGATAATTATCAGATATTTAGCAACAATATGCAGATAGTTGCCAAGAAAGCACAGGATGACAATGTAGCTTCATTGCTGTTTCTTAAGTGGGTGAGTCATAATCATCTGTGATGAGCTGAAGGAGAACACTCTCAATCTGCCTCTCTCCCTCTTTCTGAAGTTGTCCTCTGACAGAGGAGATAACCACCTTGTATTAGCTCTGATCTGCAATGCCCAGTATCTGCATTGTTGCCAGGCTAAGTAGAGTTGTGATCAGGCCACAGGCACTGATGGGATGTTTGTACTGGCGCCTGCCTGATCAATATTGTGCTTACTTTATAACTGTGCCCCTCAGAGCATAATACTCTTTCCAGTAAAGGTGCATTACAGGCTGTATACAACAGGTCGTCTATATATATTGTAGTTGGATACTTAGATACATCTTTAGTTCGTTGCTGGTGCATACACAGCAGATCCAGTCCCCACCTGGGTATTAAGCCTTCCGGGTAATAACTCTCCCTATTGTTATCAGTCAATAAACAGAAGCCTGCTGAGCACAAGTCTTAATGGATGCATTGAACTGAGACAGACAGACAGACAGACAGACAGACAGACAGACAGACAGACAGACAGACAGACAGACAGACAGACAGACAGACAGACAGACAGACAGACAGACAGACAGACAGACAGACAGACAGATAGATAGATAGATAGATAGATAGATAGATAGATAGATAGATAGATAGATTCCCCAGACAGACAGACTCCCCAGACAGACAGACAGACAGACAGACTCCCCAGGCAGACAGACAGACAGACAGACTCCCCAGACAGACAGACAGACTCCCCAGACAGACAGACAGACAGACTCCCCAGACAGACAGACTCCCCAGACAGACAGACAGACAGACAGACAGACAGACAGACAGACAGACAGACTCCCCAGACAGACAGACTCCCCAGACAGACAGACAGATTCCCCAGACAGATAGACAGACTCCCCAGACAGACAGACAGATTCCCCAGACAGACAGACTCCCAGACAGACAGACAGACAGACAGACAGACAGACAGACAGACAGACAGACAGACTCCCCAGACAGACAGACAGACAGACAGACAGACAGACAGACTCCCCAGGCAGACAGACAGAGAGACAGACTCACCAGAAAGACAGACAGACTCCCCAGACAGACAGACAGACTCCCCAGACAGACAGACAGACAGACAGACAGACAGACTCCCCAGACAGACAGACAGACAGACAGACAGACAGACAGACAGACAGACAGACTCCCCAGACAGACAGACTCCCCAGACAGACAGACTCCCCAGACAGACAGACTCCCCAGACAGACAGACAGACAGACAGACAGACAGACAGACAGACAGACAGACTCCCAGACAGACAGACTCCCCAGACAGACAGACTCCCCAGACAGACAGACTCCCCAGACAGACAGACAGACAGACAGACAGACAGACAGACAGACAGACTCCCCAGACAGACAGACCGACAGACAGACAGACAGACAGACAGACAGACAGACAGACAGACAGACAGACAGATAGATAGATAGATAGATATATTCACCAGACAGATAGACAGACTCCCCAGACAGACAGACAGACTCCCCAGACAGACAGACAGATTCCCCAGACAGATAGACAGACTCCACAGACAGACAGACATATTCCCCAGACAGACAGACAGATTCCCCAGACAGATCGACAGACCTCCCAGACAGACAGACAGACAGACTCCCCAGACAGACAGACAGATAGATTCCCAGACAGACAGACAGACAGACAGACAGACAGACAGACAGACTCCCCAGACAGACAGATAGATTCCCCAGACAGACAGACAGACTCCCCAGACAGACAGACAGACTCCCCGGACAGACAGACAGACTCCCCGGACAGACAGACAGACTCCCCGGACAGACAGACAGACTCCCGGACAGACAGACAGACTCCCCGGACAGACAGACAGACTCCCCAGACAGACAGAGAGACTCCCCAGACAGACAGATTCACCAGACAGACAGACAGACTCCCCAGACAGACAGATAGATTCCCCAGACAGACAGACAGACACCCGGACAGACAGACAGACTCCCCGGACAGACAGACAGACAGACAGACAGACAGAGAGACTCCCCAGACAGACAGATAGATTCACCAGACAGACAGACACTCCCCAGACAGACAGATAGATTCCCCAGACAGACAGACAGACAGACAGACAGACAGACAGACTCCCCAGACAGACAGATAGATTCCCCAGACAGACAGACAGACTCCCCAGACAGACAGACAGACTCCCCGGACAGACAGACAGACTCCCCGGACAGACAGACAGACTCCCCGGACAGACAGACAGACTCCCCGGACAGACAGACAGACTCCCCAGACAGACAGAGAGACTCCCAGACAGACAGATTCACCAGACAGACAGACAGACTCCCCAGACAGACAGATAGATTCCCCAGACAGACAGACAGACTCCCGGACAGACAGACAGACTCCCCGGACAGACAGACAGACAGACAGACAGACAGACAGACAGAGAGACTCCCCAGACAGACAGATAGATTCACCAGACAGACAGACACTCCCCAGACAGACAGATAGATTCCCCAGACAGACAGACAGATTCCCCAGACAGACAGACAGACTCCCCAGACAGACAGACAGACTCCCCGGACAGACAGACAGACTCCCCGGACAGACAGACAGACTCCCCAGACAGACAGACAGACAGACAGACAGACAGACAGACAGACAGATTCCCCAGACAGACAGACAGACAGATAGATTCCCCAGACAGACAGACAGACTCCCCAGACAGACAGATAGATAGATTCCCCAGTCAGACAGATAGATTCCCCAGACAGACAGACAGATAGACAGATTCCCCAGACAGACAGACAGATTCCCCAGACAGACAGACAGACAAACCCCCCAGACAGACAGATAGATTCTGCAGACAGACAGACAGACAGATTCCCCAGACAGACAGACAGACAGACAGACAGACAGACTCCCACGACAGACAGACTCCCCAGACAGACCGATAGATAGATTCCCCAGACAGACAGATAGATTCCCAAGACAGACAAACAGACAGACAGACTCCCCAGACAGACAGATAGATTCCCCAGACAGACAGATAGATAGATAGATTCCCCAGACAGACAGATAGATTCCCCAGACAGACAGGTAGATTCCCCAGACAGACAGACTCCCCAGACAGATAGACAGACAGACAGACATACAGACAGATTCCCCAGACAGACAGACTCCCCAGACAGACAGACAGACAGACAGACAGACAGACAGACAGACAGACAGACAGACAGACAGACAGACAGACAGACAGACAGACAGACAGACAGATTCCCCAGACAGACAGACTCCCCAGACAGACAGACAGACAGACAGACAGACAGACAGACAGACAGACAGACAGACTCCCCAGACAGACAGACAGACAGACAGACAGACAGACAGACAGACAGACAGACTCCCAGACAGACAGACAGACAGACAGACGGATAGATTCCCCAGACAGACAGACAGACAGACAGACAGACAGACAGACAGACAGACAGACAGACAGACAGACAGACTCCCAGACAGACAGACAGACAGACTCCCCAGACAGATAGATTCCCCAGACAGACAGACAGACTCTCCAGACAGACAGATAGACAGACAGACAGACAGACAGACAGATGGATTCCCCAGACAGACATACAGACAGACAGACAGACAGACAGACAGACAGACAGACAGATTCCCCAGACAGACAGATAGATTCCCCAGACAGACAGACTCCCAGACAGACAGATAGATTCCCAGACAGACAGACAGACAGACAGACAGACAGACAGACAGACAGACAGACAGACAGACAGACAGATAGATAGATTCCCAGACAGACATACAGACAGACAGACAGACAGACAGACAGACAGACAGACAGATTCCCCAGACAGACAGACAGACAGACAGACAGACGGATAGATTCCCAGACAGACAGACAGATAGATAGATTCCCCAGACAGACAGATCGATTCCCCAGACAGACAAACAGACAGACAGACTCCCCAGACAGACAGATAGATTCCCCAGACAGACAGATAGATTCCCCAGACAGACAGACAGACAGACAGACAGACAGACAGACAGACAGACAGACTCCCCAGACAGACAGACAGACAGACTCCCCAGACAGTCAGACAGACAGACAGACAGACAGACAGACAGACAGACAGACAGACAGACTCTCCAGACAGACAGATAGATTCCCAGACAGACAGACTCCCCAGACAGACAGATAGATTCCCCAGACAGACATACTCCCCAGACAAACAGACAGACAGACAGA